>NC_091958.1:54561275-54703775 GCF_031021105.1 Erythrolamprus reginae
GAAACACTTATTTATTTATTTATTTATTTATTTATTTATTTATTTATTCATTTGTCCAATACACAAATACATAGGAAGAAAAATAGACATGTAGTAATATATATAAGGGTAAAAGTGAACTTAGAGGAGAGGATATATGAAAGGAAGAGAATATATATGATAAGTGAGAGAAAGCAAAGACAATTGGACAGGGGACGAAAGGCACACCAGGGCACTTATGTACGCCCCTTACTGGCCTCTTAGGAACCTGGAGAGGTCAATCGTGGAGAGTCTAAGGGAGAAATGTTGGGGGTTGGGGGTTGACACAATTGAGTCCAGCAATGAGTTCCACGCTTCGATAACTCGATTGTTGAAATCATATTTTTTACAGTCAAGTTTGGAGCGGTTCGTATTAAGTTTGAATCTGCTGCGTGCTCTTGTGTTGTTGCGGTTGAAGCTGAAGTAGTCATTGACCGGTAGGACGTTGCAGCATATGATCTTGCGGGCAATACTCAAATCGTGTTTTAGGCGACGTAGTTCTAGGCTTTCTAGGCCCAGGATTGTTAGTCTATTTTCTTAGGATACAGTATTCTGTTTCGAGTGGAGGAGTGAAGGGCTCTTCTGGTGAAATATCTTTGGACATTTTCAAGGGTGTTGATGTCTGAGATGTGGTATGGGTTCCAGACAGATGAGCAGTAAAATTCTTCAAAGTACTGTCCTTGGGCCTCTACACATTTTTTCCAGCGACTCTGCCATGACCAGTACGCGTCCTGGAAGGTGTCTTCGGGGATCTTTCGCAAGGTCTTCGTCACGGCTGATTGGATCTCTTCTATGGACGAAAAAACATGCCTTGCCACAACGCACTACGAGTCCGCAAGTTCCTGGCCAAACCTCAGGTGCCAATGCAGCCCCACCCCCTTTATAGTCTTGACATTGCCCCAGCAGACTTCTTTTTGTTCCCAGCCCAGAAATGAACCCATTTTTCATCCATAGAAGAGATCCAATCAGCCGTGACAAAGACCTTGCGAGAGGTCCCCCGAAGACACCTTCCAGGGCACGTACCGGTCATGGCAGAGTCACTGGAAAAAATGTGTAGAGGCCCAAGGACACTACTTTGAAGAATTTTAAGTGTTTGTGCAAATCTGTTCAATAAATTACTTTTTTTAAAAAATTGCATTACTTTTGGAACACACCCTGTATTTCGTAGTAGTATTTGCTTACGGAACTCTCCCTTGTCCAAAAATTCCATTCACCTTCCTCTGCTACGACATCCAGCTTGCCGTAGTGGGGAAGATGGGATGGAACAATTGAAGGGCTGCAAAAGTTTTTACTACCACGCTGTGGGCGTGGCTTATTTTGTGGGTGTGGCATGCCGGGACCAGGTGGGAGTGGCTTGATGATCATGTGACCAGGGTGAGGCTTAAAGGTCATGTGACTGGCTTAAAGGTGGCCAACTTGACGTCACTCACATCAAGGGTTAAGGTTAGGGTGCCCGGCCTCTCCTGACCTCCAAGAGAGACAATTTCCCTCTCTATTTACTATTACTGAACATTCAAAATGTACTATTTAATTCTATGTATATATATATGCCATAGGTATACATACATATTACACACGGGCACACAAAAATATACATTATCTACTATATAAACTGTATGTACACACACGAGCGCGCAACTCTTCTAAAAGTATACACATTCAACTTCATTTACTGTGATAGCAAAAAAAAACCATACCCAGAGTCCAGAAGGGGCGAAAAGAAAAAAAAATCAATTTTTTTCTACTGGTTCTGCTCACCTGACCGTACCTGTAGGAGCCCATCACTGCATGGAAGGCTTTGCGGGGGGTTTAGAGGAAGAGACAGCAGGGTTCTGTGCCCCCCTCCCTCCAGGGATTTAAAATGGAGATTAACCCCGCCGCCAATGCCTCGGTAGCCTTCTTAGCTGTTTCTCTGGCCAGGTTCTCTTTGGGTGTTGACCAGGACTTTAAGCTCCTGGAATGTATTACAAGAAGCACTGAGCAGAATAAATTTAGTGGGCCTGGCCAAAATTATTAGGTGGGGCGAAGAGGGCAAGGAAGCATCAGAAGCATTATTCCCTGGTATCAAATCCAAGACAGACAGGATAGGTAGGTAGGTAGGTAGGTAGGTAGGTAGGTAGGTAGATAGATAGATAGATAGATAGAGAGAGAGAGAGAGAGATTAGAGAGATTAGATATAGATATATATATATTAGATAGATAGATAGATTAGATTAGATTAGATTAGATAGATTAGAGAGAGAGAGATTAGATAGGTAGGTAGGTAGGTAGATTAGGTAGGTGGGTAGGTAGGTGGGTAGGTAGGTAGATAAATAGATTAGAGAGAGAGATTAGATAGATAGATAGATAGATAGATAGATAGATAGATAGATAGATAGATAGATTATATAGATTACAGAGAGAGAGAGATTAGAGAGAGAGAGAGAGAGAGAGAGAGAATGAGGGCTCCCCTGCCTTGGCAGGAGATTGGACTAGAACAGGGGTAGGCAAAGTTGGCTCTTCTATGACTTGTGGACTAGAACACCCAGAATTCCTGAGGCCATCATACATCATATTAGCTTAGGAATTCTGGGAGTTGAAGTCCACATGTCATAGAAGAGCCAACTTTGCCTACCCTTGGACTACAAGATAGCAATAGCACTTGGACTTATATACCACTTCCCAATGCTTTTACAGCCCTCTCTAAGCGGTTTACAGAATCAGCCTCTTGCCCCCAACAATCTGGGTCCTCATTTGACCCATCTTGGAAGGACGGAAGGCTGAGTCAACCTTGAGCCTGGTTAGATTTGAACCGGTGAACTATAGCCAGCAGTCAGCAGAAGCAGCTCGCAGTACTGCATCCTAACCACTGCACCACCATGAAACTCTAAAGTCTCGCTCCAGCCCTATGATTCTATAGTTCTAAACCCGATCTTCAGGAACGCAACATCTCAGTTGATGGACGAAAGGAAGGAAGCCTCTGAAAGGGATCGATGGGTCAGCGATCAGGACCCCACCATTTGACTCAGTCCAGGGGTAAGTTACGGAGTTGATGGCCTTGAAGACAGCTTTTAATAGCCTTGCTCTAAGCGGCGGGTTTAGTCAATCAACTGTTAAAATCAAAACACTTAAAATCTAATCGAGACGGCTATATCCTTTAATTGGATGGCAATCCTCAGAGGAAACACTCAACAGCTCCTTTGTCAGCAATGTTTTAAAGCAACGTCTGGAGTCTTTAACTCTTCTGTATTTTCACGGAAGCAGCTGGAGACCTTCGTCCAACGCCTGAGTGCTGTGTCCCTTTATCGAAGCCGCGATGAAATGGAAGTCCACCACACATTGGAATACTAATATCGAATGACCTAAGTGCTAAAGCCCACTGCAACAATATCGCCAAAAAAGCCTCTAGAGTTGTTAACCTGATCCTATGCAGCTTCTGCTCAGGCAATCTCACCCTACTCACAAGAGCCTACAAAACTTTTGCCAGACCCATCCTAGACTACTGCTCATCTGTCTGGAACCCATACCACATTTCGGACATAAACACCCTTGAAAATGTCCAAAGATATTTCACCAGAAGAGCCCTTCACTCCTCCACTCGAAACAGAATTCCCTATGAAAATAGACTAAGAATCCTGGGCCTAGAAAGCCTAGAACTACGGCGCCTAAAACACGATTTGAGCATTGCCCACAAGATCATATGCTACAATATCCTACCAGTCAATGACTATTTCAGCTTCAACCGCAATAACACAAGAGCACGCAACAGATTCAAACTTAATACGAACCGCTCCAAACATGACTGTAAAAAATATGACTTTAACAATCGAGTTGTCGAAGCGTGGAACTCATTACCGGACTCAATTGTGTCAACCCCTAACCCCCAACACTTCTCCCTTAGACTCTCCACGATTGACCTCTCCAGGTTCCTAAGAGGCCAGTAAGGGGCGTACATAAGTGCACTGGTGTGCCTTTCGTCCCCTGTCCAGTTGTTTTTCCTTTCTTTCACCTATCTTATATATTCTCTTCCTGTCATTTATCCTCTCCTCTAAGTTCACTTTCACCCTCTTTTATATTATCACATGTCTATCTCTCTTCCTATGTATTTGTGTATTGGACAAATGAATAAATAAAAATAAATAAATAAACATGGAAGAATCTCCTACTTCAAGGGAGAGAGAGTGGGTTTTCAATTCAGGAATGTGGACCTCTTGCCGCTCAACAAAAGGTACCGTATTTTTCAAAGTATAAGACGCATCCTTTTCCTTCCTAAGAGGGTGGAAATCTGGGTGCGTCGTATCCACCGAATGTAGCCCTGCCCAGCTTCTCAAACGGAGCTTTCGGGGGGGGGGGCAGTCTCTGAAATGGAGCTTTGCAAAGCTGAAAACAACCTCTCAAAAGGAGCTTTGTAAGGCTAAAAACAACCTCTCAAATGGAGCTTTGCAAGACTGAAAAAAGCCTCTCAAATGGAGCTTTTTAAGGCTGAAAACAGCCTCTTAAATTAAGCTTTTGAAGGCTGAAAAAACTCTCAAATGGAGCTTTGCAAGGCTAAAAACAACCTCTCAAATGGAGCTTTGCAAGACTGAAAAACAGCCTCTCGAATGGAGCTTTACAAAGGCTGAAAACAGCCTCTCAAATGGAGCTTTGCAAGGCTGAAAACAGCCTCTCAAATGGAGCTTTGCAAGACTGAAAAACAGCCTCTCAAATGGAGCTTTGCAAGACTGAAAAATAGCCTCTCAAATGGAGCTTTACAAAGGCTGAAAAACAGCCTCTCGAATGGAGATTTACAAAGGCTGAAAACATCCTCTCAAATGGAGCTTTGCAAGACTGAAAAACAGCCTCTCAAATGGAGCTTTACAAAGGCTGAAAAACAGCCTCTCGAATGGAGATTTACAAAGGCTGAAAACAGCCTCTCAAATGGAGCTTTGCAAGACTGAAAAACAGCCTCTCAAATGGAGATTTACAAAGGCTAAAAACAACCTCTCAAACAGAGTTTTTTAAGGCTCAAGAAACAGCCTTTCAAATGGAGCTTTGCAAGGCTAATATGCATATTCCAAGCTGTTCGCTAAGGACACTAGCCACATGGGTGCTGGTAGGAGTTGCCCACCCCAATTGCCAATGGGGACAGGGGTCTCATCCTTTAGTGCACATGTTTTTAAAACACACAACTTGCAGGAGAAAGGAAGGGCAGAACCTGGAGACGGAGTCAAAAGAGGAATCAACCTAGAATCCCTACATAGTCACCAGCAAATTAAGTCCAACCTTCCATTTCCCCTCATCAGACTCCAAACAGAGGCTAACTTTTAAGTGAGAAGGTTCCCGTATATCAGATGTTATAGCAATAAATCATTTTAATTGGACCTTCATGCACCAAACCTGATCTTTCACACCTGACAAACCGTGTTGTGAATGAAATAACATTTAGATGCTGCTCAAAATTAAGTTTGGACTGCAATTTCAGATCTTACAATATTTATTTTTTTGACATAATGGTTCATAGGAATGTCAAAAGGTCAGCTACCACCACACATTCAAAATTCTATCTGTTTTTGCAGGCATTAGGGCCTGTGTTTAAAAGGGGGGGTTGATTCCACAGTCATGGTCAACATCTTAAGGTTTTTTTACTAACCAATGCTGTCTGGCGGGACCCAGGGGAAGAGCCTTTTCTGTGGCGGCCCCAGCCCTCTGGAATCAACTCCCCCTGGAGATCAGGACTGCCCCCACCCTCCTTGCCTTTTGCAAGCTCCTGAAAACCCACCTATGTCACCAGGCATAGGGAAACTGATATACTGCTTAGCTACTGTGGTTTTGTGTATGGTTTGTTTGGGTTGTGTGATTTTTTTATTATAAGGGTTTTAAATTGTTTTTAAACATTGGATTTGTACACTGTCTATTATTGTTGTGAGCCGGTCCGAGTCCTCAGAGAGGGGCGGCATACACATCTAATAAATAATAATAATAATAATAATAATAATAATAATGATGATGATAATAATAGTAATAATAATAATGATGATGATGATGATGATGATTGCTGTTTGTTGTTTGTTGTTGTTGCTGTTGTTGTTGTTATTATTATAATCTGAAGTTAGTTGGGGGAAAGATCAAAAGCAACATGAGAAAATATTATTTCACTGAAAGAGTAGTAGATCCTTGGAACAAACTTCCAGCAGACGTGGTTGGTAAATCCACAGTAACTGAATTTAAACATGCCTGGGATAAACATATATCCATTGTAAGATAAAATACGGGAAATAGTATAAGGGCAGACTAGATGGACCATGAGGTCTTTTTCTGCCATCAGTCTTCTATGTTTCTATGTTTCTATGTTTCTATGTTTCTATGTTTCTATGTTTCTATGTTTCTATGTTTCTATGTTTCTATGTTTCTATTATTATTATTATTATTATTATTATTATTGTTATTGTTATTATTATTATTTTACCTCCGCGCCCGTCCCCGGCCATCCGCAGACCACCTTTGGTGTTGCCAACCACACAGACAAACACAGCGTGATTCTAAAGTAAGCTGGAACAAATTGAGGTTAGGATCAGGGCAAGCAGCCAAACCTGTCGGTGGCTCCAGGCGTTCATGTTATTATTTTTAATTTACAAGGATGTTAACCTTTCCTGCGAAGAAAGACGCTTATTCCCCAAGAATATATTATCTATTGTGTCAGCAGAAGCAAACGTGAATCTTTTTTTCCTTTGTTTATCCCTCCGCTCGTTATTATTATTTATTACTATTTATTGTTGTTGTTAATACTTTATTCATTAAATATGAAACTCAACTCAAGTGAACATTCAAACATGCATCACAAATTCCACTGACTCAGTGATGGGTCAAATTCAAATTTGACCCATCACTCGCTGATGGGGAATTCTGGATGGGGAATTCTGGGAGTTGAAGTCCAGATCTCTTCAAGATGCCAAGTTTGGGAAACACTGCTCTACGGGTACGATCAGGTACGCAGAACCGGTAGAAAAATCTTGATTTTTTTTTTCCCCCTTCTGGGCTCTGGGTATGTTTTTTTTCCTATCACAGTAAATGAGGTTGAATGTGTATAATTTTAGAAGAGCTGTGCGTGCGTGTTTGTGTGTGTGTACACACACATACAGTTTATATAGGAGATATTTTTTTATGTGCCTCTGTGTAATATGTATGTACACATAGGGCATATATACATAGAATTAAAATTTTGGATGTTCAATAATAGTAAATAGGTAGGGAAATTGTCTATCTTGGAAGCGAGGAGAGGCCAGGCACCGTAACCCTAACCCTTGACATGAGTGATGTCAAGTTGGCCACCTTTAAGCCAGTCACATGACCTTTAAGGTCCAGGATGGAAGTGTTTTTAATAGGAAAGTGAACACAAGAACAAGGGGACACAATCTGAGGTTAGTTGGGGGGAAGATCAAAAGCAACATGAGAAAATATTATTTTACTGAAAGAGACGTAGATGCTTGGAACAAACTTCCATCAGACGTGGTTGGTAAATCCACAGGGACTGAATTTAAACATGCCCGGGATAAACATAGATCCATCCTAAGATAAAATACAGGAAATAGTATAAGGGCAGACTAGATGGACCAGGAGGCCTTTTTCTGCCGTCAATCTTCTATGTTTCTATGTTTCTATGTTTGTTTCTATGTTTCTATGTTTGTTTCTATGTTTCTATGTTTGTTTCTATGTTTCTATGTTTCTATGTTTCTATGTTTCTATGTTTCTATGTTTCTATGTTTCTATGTTTCTATGTTTCTATGTTTCTATGTTTCTATGTTTCTATGTTTCTATGTTTCTATGTTTCTATGTTTCTATGTTTCTATGTTTCTATGTTTCTATGTTTCTATGTTTCTATGTTTCTATGTTTCTATGTTTCTATGTTTCTATGTTTCTATGTTTCTATGTTTCTATGTTTCTATGTTTCTGCCAACTCCAGGTCACATGATCATCAAGCCACTCCCACCTGATCACATGGCCAGCAAGCCACACCCGCAAAATAAGCCACACCCACAGCACGGTAGTAAAAAAAATTGTGCAGCCCTTCACTGCCCCATGGGATCCTAAAAAAAGCAACCCGTGTCTTTGCTTTTCTCCTCCACACACCAGCCCTTGGAGCGCAAGGCTCGCGATCCGATAGTCCGTCATTAATCAAAGCCCCAACGATGAGACGTCGGGCAAAAAATACAGTGCTAGCCGGTGCTTCATTTGCAGTCATTGATTTTCCCATCGCTGTTCATCACCCCGTAGTTGCTTTGTAAGCCTCCAAAAATAAACTCCGCGGCCTGGCGGGGAGCGTTCGGAAAGGCCTCTGCTAAACCGCCTGCATGCCAGCTTCTTTCCCCACGGAGGAGACCAGCCAAATGGAGGTCGTGATCTTTGCAACGGGGAAGAAAGCATCGCGCTTGTGCAGAAGAGGCCAAAGCTACAAGCAGCCCAGGGCTACGGATGTGCAGCAATACAGATTATCTCAGGGTTGGGTTCTACTTACTGTATTTTTGGGAGTATAACATGCACCTTTTTCCTCCCTAAAAGGGGATGAAAATTCAAGGGTGTCTTATATGCTGAATGTAGCTTTTTTCCCCCCACCCCTAACTACCTTTGCCAGTGTTGGGGCTACCTTTGAAAAGTGTTCAGAAACTTCAGATCGTGCAGAATGCAGCTGCGAGAGCAATCATGGGCTTCCCTAAATATGCCCATATCACTCCAACACTCCGCAGTCTGCATTGGTTGCCGATCAGTTTCCGGTCACAATTCAAAGTGTTGGTTATGACCTATAAAGCCCTTCATGGCACCGGACCAGAATATCTCCGAGACCGCCTTCTGCCGCACGAATCCCAGCGACCGGTTAGGTCCGAACAGAGTGGGTCTTCTCCAGGTCCCGTCAACTAAACAATGTCGCTTGGCGGGGCCCAGGGGAAGAGCCTTCTCTGTGGTGGCCCCAGCCCTCTGGAACCAACTCCCCCCAGAGATTAGAATTGCCCCCACTCTCCTTGCCTTTCGTAAGCTGCTTAAAACCCACCTCTGCCGCCAGGCATGGGGGAATTGAGATATTCTTTCCCCCTAGGCCTTTACAATTTTATGCATGGTATGTCTGTATGTATGACTGGTTTTTATAATAATGGGTTTTTAACTGTTTTTAGTATTGGATTATTGTGATGTGCTGTTTTATTACTGTTCTTAGCTGCCCCAAGTCTGCGGAGAGGGGCGGCATACAAATCCAATAAATATAATAATAATAATAATAATAATAATAATAATAATAATAATAATAATAATAATAACAATAACAATAACAACAACAACAACTAACAATCTTCCCAGCTCTTACCTTGCAGGTTCTTTCATTGTTACTCTCTGCGAAGAATGTTTCCCAAGCCCTAAGTCTTTGCAGGTTTTTTTTCACTGCTCTAACTTGCTCAGAATGTTTCTTTCCAGCCCTAATCAGGTGCTAATGATCTTCCCAGCTCGTCCCCACTTGCAAGCTCTTTCAATGTTACTCTCTGCAAAGAATGTTTTCCAAACCGTGTCTTTGTAGGGTTTTTATTTCATTGCTCTATTTACTCCAAATACGTTTCTTTCCAGCCCTAACCAGGTGCTAACAATGTGCCCAGCTCTTACCAGCTTGCAAATTATTTCATTGTTACTTAATGAACTCAAGAGGACAGAAGGAAAAGGGGGGACATGATCGAAACATTTAAATATGTTAAAGGGTTAAATAAGGTTCGGGAGGGGAGTGTTTTTAATAGGAAAGTGAACCCAAGAACAAGGGGACACAATCTGAAGTTAGTTGGGGGAAAGATCAAAAACAACATGAGAAAATATTATTTCACTGAAAGAGTAGTAGATCCTTGGAACAAACTTCCAGCAGACGTGGTTGGTAAATCCACAGGAACTGAATTTAAACATGCCTGGGATAAACATAGATCCATCCTAAGATAAAATACAGGAAATAGCATAAGGGCAGACTAGATGGACCAGGAGGTCTTTTTCTGCCATCAGTCTTCTATGTTTCTATGTTTCTATGTTACTCTTTGCAACATTTTTATGCATGGTATGTATGTATGTATGTTTGGTTTTTATATTAATTGATTTTTAATCATCAATACCAAATTACTATTGTACACTGTTTTATTGTCGCTGTTAGCCGCCCCGAGTCTCTGGAGAGGGGCGGCATACAAATCCAATAAATAAATAAATAAATAAATAAATGTTTTCTAAGACCTAAGTATTTGCAGGGTTTTTTTCCATTGCTCTACTTGCTCCGAATAAGTTTCTTTCCAGGTGCTAATGATGTTCCCAGCTCTTACTGGCTTGCAAGATCTTTCATTGTTACTCTCCCTGAATAAGGTTTTTAAAAGCCCTAACCAGGGGATAAAATAATGTGCTGAGGCTGACCAGACTAAGGACGCTAGCCAGATGAATACCTGGTAAGTCGATTCTTTTCCCTTTTTTCCTCCTCAAAAACTAAGATGCGCCTTATACTCCGAAAAATACGGTACCTTCCCTCACCGGTTTGCATTGCAACAGAAGTGCAATCACTTCCTGGAAAGGACCCTCTTCACATGCGCAGTACTATAAAAGAAAACAAGAGGGCGCCACCTATGCACTGCCAAGAGAATCAGCTTGGGGGCATGACAGGCCTGAGTCGCTGCCAGTTCCAGTGGCCCAGGCCGCCAGGTTACTACAGGTTCTACAGAACCAGTCTGAACCGGAAGGAAAACGCCTCTGGGTTCCCCTGTCCCGATCCTGCTTTCTCTCCAGCACGCGCACACCCTTATCCAAGTTTCTAGACCTTAATACAGTGGTACCTCTACCTAAGAAAGCCTCTACTTGCAAACTTTTCTAGATAAGAACCGAGTGTTCAAGATTTTTTTGCCTCTTCTCGAGAACCATTTTCCACTTATAAACCTGAGCCTCCGAAACTGAAACCGGAAAAAGTGGAGAGAAGCCTCCGTGGGGCCTCTCTAGGAATCTTCTGGGAAGGAATAGGGCCAGAAAAGGCATGGAGAAGCCTCCATGGGGCCTCTGTAGGAATCTGCTGGGAGGAAACAGGACCAGAAAAGGTGGGGAGAAGCCTCTGTGGGGCCTCTCTAGGAATCTTCTGGGAGGGAACAGGGCCGGAAAAGGCAGGGAGAAGCCTCTGTGGGGCCTCTCTAGGAATCTGCTGGGAGGAAACAGGGCCAGAAAAGGTGGGGAGAAGCCTCTGTGGGGCCTCTCTAGGAATCTCCTGGGAGGAAACAGGGCCGGAAAAGGCAGGGAGAAGCCTCTGTGGGGCCTCTCTAGGAATTTCCTGGGAGGAAACAGGGCCAGAAAAGGTGGGGAGAAGCCTCCATGCACGCATGATTTGCTTTTACATTGATTCCTATGGGGAAAAATTGCTTCTTCTTACAAACTTTTCTACTTAAGAACCTGGCCACGGAACAAATTAAGTTCATAAGTAGAGGTACCCCTGTATTCTGAGGATGCTTTTCAGGGCTGTCCTAGGAGATGGCTCCTCTAGGTTGCAACTGGAGCCAATTGCGCAAACCGGAGGACAATTATAAAAGTAATTGACCATTTTTCATTTGGGCCATTTAACCAGCCAGCAAAGTCTAGCTTTCCTTGGTAGGGAATTTTAATGTTTTTCATGTAGATTATGTGCCTTGGCTCGAGCGCCGGATAACCAATAGAGCCGTCACTCAGCGAATGAAAGATTAGTCAATTATTGGTCTGAGTCTTAGTCAATCAATTTAATTTTTTTTTTTCAATTATAGACGCCTGCGTTTGCAGAAGCTAGGCCCACAATATGTTGCTGCTTGAAGCAAAGGACGAGATGGTGCTATTTTCTTTCCTCGTTCCAGGAAGAAAAAAATCAGATCAGAAGAAGGGATGAATTTTATTTATTTTATTTTATTTATTTATTTATTTGTCCAATACACAAATACATAGGAAGAAAATAACATGAAGTAATATATATAAGGATAAAAGTGAAAATAGAAGAAAAGATGTAGGAAATGAAGAAAATATGTATAATATTTTGTATTTGTATTTATTAGATTTGTATGCTGCCCCTCTCCGTAGACTCGGGGCGGTTCACAACAGTGATAAAAACGGTGCATAGAGACAAATCTAATAATTAAAATCTAAAATGGCAATTATACATATAAAAAATCTAAAAAACCGCAGTAAATAAAAACATACATACAGTCATGTTGTGCACAGAAACTACATAAGCAAGGGGAAGATGTCTCAATTCCCCCATGCCTGAAGGCAGAGGTGGATTTTAAGGAGTTTACGAAAGGCAAGGAGGGTGGGGGCAGTTCTAATCTCAGGGGGGAGTCGGGGCCACCACAGAGAAGGCTCTTCCCCTGGGACCCGCCAAACGACATTGCTTAGTCGACAGGACCCAGAGAAGGCCAACTCTGTGGGACCTAATCGGTCGCTGGGATTCGTGCGGCAGAAGGCGGTCCCGGGGATATCCTGGTCCGGTGCCATGAAGGGCTTTATAGGTCATAACCAACACTTTGAATTGTGACCAGAAACTGATCGGCAACCAATGCAGACTGCGGAGTGTTGGTGTGACATGGGCATATTTGGGGAAGCCCATGATTGCTCTCGCAGCTGCATTCTGCACGATCTGAAGTTTCCGAACACTTTTCAAAGGTAGCCCCATGTAGAGAGCTGAATTTCACAAGCCAGTGTTGGTGTAAGTAACATGGGCATACCTGGGGAAGGTATGCCCATGTTATATGGCTTCCAAGCTTTGACAGCTGCAGAAGAATGAAAGCCACATTGGAATAATTCTCCCAGGGCCCTGTGCATCATCTTTTCAACCTGCCTCCGTCAGAAGAGTGGCGCGCACGTGGGATCTTTGAGTTAGAGGGCAGCTGGGAAAACATCGAAGAGGTAGGAATATCAATAGCTATTAACTAAGGTGCTTTGGGAATGCAGCCTCATAATGAGTATTTGGCAGCTCGCTGTAAGTCAATAACTGGGGGCAGGCTATTAAGTGACTCCAGCTGGAACTAAGTACCAAGAGGCCGTTGCGTAAACCAGTGTTTCCCAACCTTGGCAACTTGAAGATATTTGGACTTCAATTCCCAGAATTCCACAGCCAGCGAATGCTGGCTGGGGAATTCTGGGAGTTGAAGTCCAGATGCTGGCTGGGGAATTCTGGGAGTTGAAGTCCAGATATCTTCAAGTTGCCAAGGTTGGGAAACACTGGCGTAAACCACGGAGCGAAGTTTCCTCTCTGATTTATTGCTGTCCCCCCAAAAAGTCACCAAGGGCTACGAGAACGAAGACGGTGGAAGGAGAAAAGAGGCCAGTCGGGGTTCAGTGAAAGCTGGAGGTCTTCTTCAGGGATGGGTTTTGGAGACCAGCCTCGCCTGTGGTGAGGAAAGATTATAGCAATAACACTTAGTGCTTTTAAAGCCCTCTTAAAGAACACATAATAACATTATCATATGAATGCCGTTCTACCACTTTTATATTGGTTAGACTGGAAAGAAACTATAAAACTCGGTGGCTTTGGTTTTTTGGCCTTCTACGGTATATTGAAAGTTGCTTCGAAATAGCAATAGCACTTAGACTTATATACCGCTTCCCAGTGCTTTACAGCCCTCTCTAAGCAGTTTCCAGAATCAGCCTCTTGCCCCCAACAATCTGGGTCTTCATTTTATCCACCTCAGAAGGTAAGAAAGAAGGAAAGAAGGAAGCAAGGAAGCAAGGAAGGGCAATAGCATTTAGACTTATATACTGCTTCGTAGTGCTTTACAGCCCTCTCTAAGCGGTTTACAGAATCAGCCTCTTGCCCCCAATAGTCTGGATCTTCATTTTATCTACCTCAGAAGGTAAGAAAGAAGGAAGGAAAGAAGGAAGCAAGGAAGCAAGGAAGGAAGCAAGGAAGGAAAGAAGGAAGGAAGGGCAATAGCATTTAGACTTCTATACCGCTTCATAGTACTTTTACAGCCCTCTCTAAGTGGTTTACAGAATCAGCCTCTTGCCCCCAACAATCTGGGTCCTCATTTGACCCACCAACCCACCCAGGAAGGAAGGATGGATGGATGGAAGGAAGGAAGGGGAATAGCATTTAGACTTCTATGCTACTTCAAAGAGCTTTTTCAACCCTCTTTAAGCAGTTTACAGAATCAGCCTCTTGCCCCTAACAATCTGGATCCTCATTTGACCCATCTGGGAAGGATGGAAGGCTGAGTCAACCTTGAGCCGGTGGTGAGATTTGAACGGCTGGACTACAGCCAGCAGTTATAACTCAATTTTCATTGAATTATATATTTTAAAACAAATAATACAAAAGAAAAAAGAACAAAAATAAACACAATAAATACACAACAACACCAGGCAAAAACACATACAATTTTTTAAAAAATATATATTTTATTTTTTTAACGTCACCATGATCGGGTGTCGCTTTAATCTCAGACCTCTTCCTTTAAGTTTTTTTTCTCTCTCTCTCTCCATTCCTCTCTCTTAGAAGAGAGTTGCCAGAAGGGGATCGAATGTTCCTATTTTAAATTAGTCGCCATTCAAATATAGCCTTACACTATAATTATGCTTGTCTATGGCTTATTGACAGCATTAACGTTCACTTGTTTTCTGCAAAATTTAGCTAGCATGAGTTGAAGTGAGTTTGCAAGAAGAAAACAAAGGGAGGGGGGGAAAAGAATCCAAAGATTCTGGAAGTTTAAAGTTGATTGGTTTTAGATCTATTAGAATTATTTATTTATTGGTGCAATTTATATGCCGCCCAACTCCAATTGGACTCACAGTAATAACAACAACAACTTCTGGTGGCAAGTTGTTCCACTGGTTAATTGTCCTTACTGTCAGGAACTTTCTCCTTAATTCCAGGTTGCTTCAGTCCATGATTAATAATAATAATAATAATAATAATAATAATAATAATAATAATAATAATAATATTATAATAATAATATTATAATAATAATAATAATAATAACAACAACAACAGAGTTGGAAGGGACCTTGGAGGTCTTTTAATCCAACCCCCTGTTTAGGCAGGAAACCCTTCACTACTTCAGACAGATGGTTATCCAACATCTGCTTAAAAACTTCCAGTGTTGGGGCATTCACAACTTCTGGAGGGAAGCTGTTCCACTGATCAATCACTGTTTTAACCCCAGGTGCTTTGGAGAATACGTAGACTCCCTCTCCTTTGTGGCAACCCCTGAGATATTGCTATCATGTCTCCCCTGGTCCTTCTTTTCATTCAACTAGCCATGCCCAGTTCCTGCAACCTTTCTTCATATATTTTAGCCTCTGGTCCCCTAATCATTTTTGTTGCTCTTCTCTGCACTTTTTCTAGAGTCTCAACATCCTTTTTGCCTCGTGGCGACCAAAACTGAATGCAATATTCCAAGTGTGGCTGTACCAAGGCCTTATAAAGTAGTGTTAACTTTGGCGAGGGGGGCGTTTGCCCAGGTTCGCCTGGTGCACCAGTTGCGGCCCTATCTGGACCGGGACTCACTGCTCACAGTCACTCGTGCCCTCATCACCTCGAGGCTCGACTACTCTAATGCTCTCTACATGGGGCTACCTTTGAAAAGTGTTCGGAAACTTCAGATCGTGCAGAATGCAGCCGTGAGAGCAATCATGGGCTTCCCCAGGTATGCCCATGTTACTCCAACACTCCGCAGTCTGCATTGGTTGCCGATCAGTTTCCGGTCACAATTCAAAGTGTTGGTTATGATCTTTAAAGCCCTTCATGGCACCGGACCAGAATATCTCCGGGACCGCCTTCTGCTGCACGAATCCCAGCGACCAGTTAGGTCCCACAGAGTTGGCCTTCTCCGGGTCCCGTCGACTAAACAATGTCATTTGGCGGGACCCAGGAGAAGAGCCTTCTCTGTGGTGGCCCCAACCCTCTGGAACCAGCTCCCCCCAGATATCAGAGTTGCCCCCACCCTCCTTGCCTTTCGCAAGCTCTTTAAAACCCACCTCTGTCGTCAGGCATGGGGGAATTGAAAAAATTTTCTCCCTTCCCCCTAGGCTTATAGAATTTATACATGGTATGTTTGTTGGTATGATTGGTCTCTTAAATTGGGGTTTTTAGATTACTTTTTAATATTAGATTTGTTACGTTGTTTTTCATTGTTGTTAGCCGCCCCGAGTCTTCGGAGAGGGGCGGCATACAAATCTAAATAAACTAAACTAAACTTCATGTGATCTTATAAAGTGGTATTAACACTGCACATGATTCGTTTTTCTACTAATTCTACTTGTTTCTTGTCCTGCCTTCTGGTGCTTTGGAGAATAATTTGACCCTCTCTTCTTTGTTACAGCCCCTCAAATACTGGAATATTGCTATCACGCCATCCTTTCTTTTCTCTAGCCTGGCCAAACAACCTTATTAATCCAGCCTCCTCTTCTTAAGCTTATTCTTGTTAATAGGACCATTTGTTGACTCCGGTTAATTTAGAAGACCAAAGGTCAATGAGTTTTTTTTTATTATTATTGTTATTTTTATTCCGCCTCCCTCCTCCTCCACGTTTCTTTCCTCTAAAGTAGATTTTGAGCCACAGGATGAAACAGGGAGAGAAATTATGGTTGTTTTGAAGAATCCTGGCTCCCTCTACTGTAGAGAAGTTTGCAAAGATGGGGAGGGTTGCAGAGAACAGGATAGGTCTAGCTACCCAAAGGGGAATTATTCCTTATTATTACTACCGTGTTCCCTCGATTTTCGCGGGTTCGAACTTCGCAAATAGCCTATACCACGGTTTTTCAAAAAATATTAATTAAAAAATACTTCGCGGGTTTTTTTCCTATACCACGTTTTTTCTCACCCAATGACGTCATATGTCATTGCCAAACTAATAATTTTTGCAAATAAATAACAAAAAAAAAATACTATTGTTAATAAATAATTATGTTTATAAATATCAGGATCACTAAGTGTCTTATTCAATGGTGAGTACCAGTAATAATGATGAGTAAATGGTTGTTAAGGGAATGGGAAAGGGTAATTTAGGGGTTTAAAGTGTTAAGGGATGGCTTGGGATACTGCCCATTGCCAAAAATGGTGTATTTACTTCCGCCTCTCTACTTCGCGGAAATTCGACTTTCGCGGGCGGTCTCGGAATGTATCCCCCGCGGAAATCGAGGGAATACTATATATACAGTCCTTGACTTACAATAGTTCATTTAGTGACCATTGAAAGCAATGATGGGCTCCTACGAGTATGGTCAGGTACGCAGAACCAGTAGAAAAATTTTGATTTTTTTTTTCCTTTCCGTTTTTCCCTTCTGGGCTCTGGGTATGTTTTTCCTATTGCAGTAAATGAGGTTGAATGTATACAATTTTACAAGAGCTGTGTGTGTGTGTGTGTGTGTGTGTGTGTACATACACATACAGTTTATATAAGAGATAATTTTTTATGTGCCTGTGTATAATGTGTATGTACACATAGGGCATATATACATAGAATTACAGAGTATATTTTGGATGTTCAATAATAGTAAATAGGTAGGGAAATTGTCTCTCTTTGAGGAGAGGAGTAGATAATGTATATTTTTGCATGCCTGTGTAATATGTATGTACACACATGGCAGGTATATATAGAATTAAATACAGTGGTACCTCTACTTGAGAACTTAATTTGTTCCGTGTCCAGGTTCTTAAGTAGAAAAGTTTGTAAGTAGAAGCAATTTTTCCCATAGGAATCAATGTAAAAGCAAATCAGGCGTGCAAACCCATTAGGAAAGAAATAAAAGCTCAGAATTTGGGTGGGAGGAGGAGGAGGAAGAAGAGGAGGAGGACAGTCGCTGCCCAGAGCGAAGGGAGCGTTTCTTTTCTCTGGGCGCTGGCAGAAGTTTATTCCCTCTCCAAGCGCCCAGAGAAAGGGAAATGCTTTGTTCGCTCTGGGCTGCCAAAGTCTCCTTAAGAGCCACCAAAAGGCTCCTCTGGCAGCCAAAAAAAGCCCGAGATGGCCAGGATTAAAGGGGGAATGGCAGGAAACTGGCCAGGCCTTCGTGCCGCTCTCAAATTTCCTGGGAATTTTTTCCGGGCTCGAGTTCTTAAGTAGAAAATGGTTCTTAAGAAGAGGCAAAAAAATCTTGAACACCCGGTTCTTATCTCGAAAAGTTCTTAAGTAGAGGTACTATTGTAGAGGCGTTCTTAGGTAGAGGTACCTCTGTAGTAAATAAATTAATTACTAACCCACCCATCCCAAAGGAGGGAAGATTGTGCATTGAGAAACCCAGCGGCCTCCTTGAAACCCGAACAGCTGTGGGGCAGGAATTATGGCGCCGGTAAACTATTCATTGACAAAAGAGATCTGGGCACGCTTATTTTCGTCTTCATAATAGATCCGCGCGGGAGGAAGAATAGACGAAGGCCAGCAGGGAGACGAAAATAACATACGATTCTCTTGATACAAACAAATAATACAAACAGGCTGACTTGGTTCTAGCGGGACCAGGAATGCTTTACACAAAGTTGAACAACAGCTTCCACGCCAATTAGTTGAATTTGGGCTGGGGAATCACATAAGGGGGTATCAGCGTTTTAATTGAAGGGGGGGTGGAAATCAGCATTAATTTTGTCAAGGGGGATGGAGGGTTGGGAGAAAAACAAACATGTACAACTTCAGACTGCTGATGCCAGCGTCCTCCAATCTGTCACTTTCCAGATAAGGCAGAAAACCGATTCACCGAAATTTCCAAGCCGTTGAACGCCGAGTAAATCCGAGCAGTGGCAGGCAGGGTTCAAACTACATTGACTACATCTCGAGCGTAATCCCCCCCGGGGTGTCTCACCTGAGAAGTAAGCATGTTAAAGTCTCCTGGATCCCTTTGGGGAAATTAACAGCCCGTTTCGGTCTTCCTTGTGTACAAAAAATGTGCTTAAGCTTGATTAGGTAATCCCTCGTAATCTTTTAAACACAGATTAGAAGTGCCGGGTTTAACCGATCCAGAAAGTCTTCTTAAGATCTTTTGCCTAGACTGCTTGGCATGTTATCTGCGGATGGTGGGTGGGTGGGGTGGGGGGTGTTGTAGCTTCATTGACCAAGCATGAAGCATGTAGTAAGCAACAGCAAAGGTTACTTACCAGCTTGTAAGTTTCCAGAATCGATCGCCCTTGCACCCTTACTAGAAGAACCCTCCACTCCTCCACTCGCAACAGAATACACTACAGAACTGGATTTACAAGTAGGATGCTTGGCTGCATAGCTAGAGGTATAACAAGCAGGAAGAGGGAGATTGTGATCCCCTTATATAGAGCGCTGGTGAGACCACATTTGGAATACTGTGTTCAGTTCTGGAGACCTCACCTACAAAAAGATATTGACAAAATTGAACGGGTCCAAAGATGGGCTACAAGAATGGTGGAAGGTCTTAAGCATAAAACGTATCAGGAAAGACTTGATGAACTCAATCTGTATAGTCTGGAGGACAGAAGGAAAAGGGGGGACATGATCGAAACATTTAAATATGTTAAAGGGTTAAATAAGGTTCAGGAGGGAAGTGTTTTTAATAGGAAAGTGAACATAAGAACAAGGGGACACAATCTGAAGTTAGTTGGGGGAATGATCAAAGGCAACATGAGAAAATATTATTTTACTGAAAGAGTAGTAGATCCTTGGAACAAACTTCCAGCAGACATGGTTGGTAAATCCACGGTTACTGAATTTAAACATGCCTGGGATAAACATATATCCATTGTAAGATAAAATACAGGAAATAGTATAAGGGCAGACGAGATGGACCACGAGGTCTTTTTCTGCCGTCAGTCTTCTTCTATGTTTCTATTTACAATCCCCGGTTTAGGAAGCTTAGAACTACGTCCTAAGCCTGGCCCATAAAATCATCTGCTACAACGTCCTTCCTGTCAACGACTACTTCAGCTTCAACCGCAACAACACACGAGCACACAGCAGATGCAAACTTAAAGTAAACCGCTCTAAACTCAACTGCAGGAAATACAACTTTAGTAACCGAGGAGTCGATGCCCGGAAGTCACTACCAGACTCCGTAGTTTCCTTACCTAACCCCCAAACTTTACCCTTAGACTATACACAGGCCTCACTGAAGCCTGAAATGGTGAAATAAATGGCTCAATGGGAAACCGGAAGTCCATGTTTCTAAACTTCCGATTTGCCCGTTGGGCCATTTTTTGCCTTCCCTGAAGCCTCCAGAGGGTGGAATGGCCTTCCCCAAGGCCAAAAATTAGCTGGTTAGTGCGCGCATGCACACTGGAACTGACATAGGGCAACACCTCCCGTGGCCTCCGACATGGCTCCACATGCCATTGGTTCACCAACACGTATAAGGTATTGACTGTGTGCCTGTTTTTTATATATACTGTTTTTTATGAGATTATTAATTTAAATTGGAACTGGATGGGTGGGCATTGGATTTGGTATTGTGTACTGTACTGTTTTTTATTATTGTTGTGAGCCGCCCCGAGTTTGCGGAGAGGGGAGGCATATAAATCCAATAAACCTAAACATAAACCTATCCTGATTGGCCGGGTGGGGTTGGACTAGATGACCTACAAGGTCCCTTCCAACCCTGGAATGGAATGGAATGGAATTAGAATGGAATGGAATATAATGGAATTATATTGGAATGGAATAGAATAGAATAGAATAGAATGGGAATGGAATTAGAATGGAATGGAATTATATTGGAATAGAATAGAATAGAATGGAACGGAATGGAACGGAATTAGAACAGAATGGAATGGAATAGAATAGAATGGAATGGAATATAATGGAATTATATTGGAATGGAATGGAATGGAATGGAATAGAATAAAATAGAATGGAATGGAATGGAATTATATTGGAATGGAATAGAATAGAATAGAATGGAATGGAATATAATGGAATTATATTGGAATGGAATAGAATAGAATGGAATATAATGGAATTATATTGGAATGGAATAGAATAGAATGGAATGGAATTAGAATGGTATGGAATTAGAATGGGATGGGATGGAATATAATGGAATTATATTGGAATGGAATGGAATAGAATAGAATGGAATGGAATTATATTGGAATAGAATAGAATGGAATGGAATGGAACGGAATTAGAACAGAATGGAATGGAATGAAATAGAATAGAATGGAATGGGATTAGAATGGAATGGGATTAGAATGGAATGGGATTAGAATGGAATGGAATAAAATAGAATAGAATGGAATGGAATGGAATAGAATAGAATTCTTTCTTGGCCAAGTGTGATTGGACACACCAAGAATTTGTCTTCGGTGCAGATGCTCTCAGTGTACAGAAAAGATAAAGATACACTTGTCAAGAATCATGTGGTGCAACACTTAATGATTGTCATAAGGGTCAAATCTGCAGTCTGTGTCTGTATCTTATTGGTTGCTTTTAAACGTTGGCAGGAAAATAAGCAAAGGGGGGAAAAACCCATCCTAATAGCCCATAATCAATCAGAAAAGTGAGATAAACCATTAAAGTCAAATGCCTTTAATCATATGGCCCCTTATTTCGGTTAGCCCTTTAAATGTTTCAATTAGTAAAACCTAGCAGTTCCCCCCCTTTTTTTAAAAATTTAATTTTCTTCTTGTCTGGATTTAAAAAAAAAAAAAAAAGGATGTCAGGATTCCATTTTTTTAAATACATATTCCCTGCAGTCATTTCCCAAACCACCGCAGTTTCATATCTCCTGATGTGATTTATCTTCTTCTCTCTCTTTTTTATTTTAGCCTTCTCCTCCTCCCCCCCCCCCCCAACTTTCCAGCCCGGCTATGAAATAACATGAAATGTGGTCTGTCATACGGCTAAGCATATTTTGAGCCATCTTTTTCTTATTATATTAATATTGATCAGAGGTCTTCTCCTCCTGCCTTTTGAAAAATGCACACTTCAAAAAGAAGAAAGGGGAGAAGGGAGTTTGATTGGCTCGGCTGTAATAAGAACACAATGATCCAAAACATATTAACTTCGCAAAACACGCTTTGCTCTCCCCCCCCCCAAATCTTCCCATCTACAAATAGAACAAAAGACAGAAGGGTTCAATGGCTACCAAACTTGGTTTGTCTTTACTAGGGCCCTTTTGTGGCTGGTTCACGTCCTGCACAAATAATCGTGGACTCAGAGGATGCAGAAATAGTGTCCTTTGTTCCTGGCACCCAACGAAGTGGACGTGGTGTCAGAAACTGAAGAGCAACCAGGGCCTTCTGCACCTCCTGAGATGAGTGACTCAGGAGAAAAGGCAGAGCTAGGATGCTGGGATTCGCAGGGCCTCTAGGAGGCAGGAGTGGTTACTCTGGAGGAGGTTTACTCGTGAGTAGCACTGCTGACTAATGGGCCATACTGAAATCCTTTATTATTTATGATAGATTGTTTAGGGAAAAATATTTCAACAAAACAACTCAAAAACAGTGTGAGGTGTGAGTAGTAATAGTAATGGACTGTTCAGATACATAAACCAGTACATACATACATACATATATAGGTGATTCGACACAAAAAACATGTGACCCTTCCCTGGTACAGAGCTGAAAGGATTGGATACTGTAGCCTAGAGGTTAATTCTCTGTCTCACAAGGCCAAGATTGCAAGTTCAAGTCCCAGTGAGGGTATGGCTAGCTGATGAGGCCAGAATAAGGCCAAAATAGATCTATCTTAGTCTCCCTTAATTTTCAAATTCAGGAAAAATATATGACATATATATATATATATATATATATATATATACATACATACATACATACATACATACATACATACATATTTATATTATATACAGCAACAAGGTAGAATAATCTCTTTACACTTCTAACCACAAATGCAATCTCAATATCCAATACAAACCAGTTAACATTCGCACACAGCTCTAGTCATACAGTAACTTCTGGAGGCAACTTCTGTTCCACTGATTGTTCTGACTGTCAGGAAATTTCTCCTTAATTCTAAGTTGCTTCTCTCCTTGTTTAGTTTCCACCCATTGCTTCTTGTTCTACCCTCAGGTGCTTTGGAGAATAGGTTGACTCCCTCTTCTTCAGGGCAACCCCTGAGATATTGGAAGGCTGCTCTCATGTCTCCCCTGGTCCTTCTTTTCATTAAACCAGATATACCCAGTTCCTGCAACCGTTCTTCATAGGTTTTAGCATCCAGTCCCCTAATCATCTTTGTCGCTTTTCTCTGCATCACCATAATTCATTTGAGGTTAGATTACTATGGAACACCTGCCCATTGTGGTTTCAGATTTGTGCTTAAACACTATTACATGTTGTATTAACCAAACCATAGTCTTCTCCCCATTGCTTGCAAAATAGGCCAACCTGAGTTCGAATTGGAGGAATCAACCCCAGCCCTTTTAGGCTTTCAACCAATGCATGTTTTTAACCCCAACTTAGGCCAAAAACCCATTAAAAATAATAGCACTGGAGGAGGAGGGGGGAGGAGGGGAGGAGGAGGAGGAGGAGAAATATCCAATAGCAGGCTTTCTTGGGTTTAAGGCTGAAAGACTTCGGTACATTGTCTTGATGGAGATCTGGTGACATCTGGTGGGTGAGCAAGCAAAGACCTCCAGAAGGAATGTTATTCTCCGAAATAAATACATATTGGGCACAGCATAAACTCTGAGGCAGTTTCCCGTGTTTTGCTTTTGGGGACAATGGGCCACAGGACACTAGGATAGGATAGGATAGGATAGGATAGGACCGAACAGAACAGAATAGAATTCTTCATTGGCCAAAGTGTGATGGGACACACAAGGAATTTGTCTTTGCTGCAGATGCTCTCAGTGTACATAAAAGAAAATATACATTTGTCAAGAATCTTGAGGCACAACATTTAATGATTGCCATAGGAGTCAACTAAGCAATGAGGAAATAATCAAGAATTAGAACAGAATAGAATAGAATTCTTTATTGGCCAAGTGTGATTCCTGACAAATGTATATTATCTTTTATGTACACTTAGAGCATCTGCACCAAAGACAAATTCCTTGTGAGTCCAACCACTCTTGGCCAATACAGAATATCCTTTTAACTTTATTGTCATGCTGAATGTACACTAATCGGCATACATTAGAAGGAAACTTCATTGCAATACAGCTCTCCAAGGGGTCACCCCCTCCAATATACACTACATAAACATGACAAAATGAATAAATAACCATGTGCCCACATATGTTCATGACACAGGGAAACAAGTTTAATTGGGACATGCATGTACATGGTGAGAAACTCCAGTTGATTTCCAGTCCTGCAAAAGGCTGATCTGTAGCTGGAGACCCTCACCTCCGAATGGATACAACGGGAATAGGAATAAAGACTATTATTATTATTATTATTATTATTATTATTATTATTTATTAGATTTGTATGCCGCCCCTCTCCATAGACTCGTAATAATAATAATAAATACAAATCTATATAATAATAATAATAGTAATAATAATAATATGAGTGATAAAATAAAATTGAAAATATATCAACTTGTTTGTTACTGTTGTGTGTCCTGGTGTGTGTCCCCTCCTTTTCTTTATATCGTTCTCTTTTTAAATGTAAATAATAGAATAGAATAGAATTCTTTATTGGCCAAGTGTGATGGGACACACAAAGAATTTGTCTTTGGTGCAGATGCTTTTAGTGTACATAAAAGAAAAAGAGACATTGGTCAAGAATTAAGAGATGCAACACTTAATGATTGTTATAGGGGTCAAATAAGCAATGAAGAAACAATGCATATTAATAAAATAAAAATCTTAAGAGAACTTATTAAAAAAAACCTTAATAAAAATATTATTTTTTAAAAAAAAGGAATAGAAGAGGAAGTTAAAAGGGACCTTGGAGGTCTTCTGGTACAGACCCCAAGCAGGAAAAACAATACATATACCATGACTCATAACTGTACTCCAAATCCCATAACTCCTATAATAGACACCTCTTCTTCCATTCACAACCTTCTCCCCTGGGTGACGTCACGAGCCCATTTCCCCCCATGCGCCCAATCAGCACCGGCCGCCGTCGCCCCCGCTCCGCCCTGACCCTGGGAAAACCCCGCCCCGCCGCTCTCGCTCCTGTCTTGTCTCTCAGGGAGTTTCCACCCCGCCCCTCGCCCGCTGACTGGTTCCGTCTCGGATATTTCCCCGCCTCCCCTTTCCTGGCCGGCCAATCGAGCGCCGCTTTTTAGCCTCCCCCCCGAGGCCCCGCCCCTTCGGGTGGGCGTGAGGGCGAGGACTGAGGAGAAGGTCGCGGCGGCTGAGGCGGCGCCTTTCCCGCCCGGGCCTGTCTGAGGGGCCGCCGCCGCTGCCTCCATGGCCGGGGTGGTTCGCTCCTTGGGCCGCTGCCTGTGGCCGGCGGGCGGCGAGCCGGCGGGAAGGCCGCGGGAGACGCCAGGCAAGGAAAGCGGCCTTCCCCGCTCGCCCTCCCCGCCGCCTCCTCCGGTCCCCGTCCGCCGCCGGGAGCTGGAGCGGGAGGCGCGCCGCCGGAGCCGCGAGATCGACGCGCTGCTGGCCCGCGAGCGCCGCGCCGTCCGCCGCCTGGTGCGGATCCTGCTGCTGGGCGCCGGCGAGAGCGGCAAGTCGACCTTCCTCAAGCAGATGCGCATCATCCACGGCCGCGAGTTCGACCAGAAGGCGCTGCTCGAGTTCCGCGCCACCATCTACGAGAACGTCGTGAAGGTTGGTGGGTGTGAGAGGGGGGGGAGAAATCGCTGCGTGGCCTCCATTCCTTCTTTCCACGCCCCCTCGCCTGGCGACGCCCCCTTTCCCCGCCCATTTCTCTCCCTCTCCCCACTCTGAGAAAAGCTCACCCCACCTCCCTTCCCCCTCAGGTGTGTGTGGGGTATTTGCAGTGGGAGGGGTTGGACTAGGGTGGATCG
This sequence comes from Erythrolamprus reginae, assembly GCF_031021105.1. Lineage (NCBI taxonomy): Eukaryota > Metazoa > Chordata > Lepidosauria > Squamata > Dipsadidae > Erythrolamprus > Erythrolamprus reginae. The sequence continues at coordinate 54,587,102 of NC_091958.1, forward strand.
CTGTGTGGCCTCCTTTCTCTTCTTCCTTTCCCCTGCCCCTCGCCTGGCTGTGCCCTTTTCCCCCTCCCCACTCTGGAAAAAGCTCCCCCCTCCCTTCCCTGCAGGTGGGGGTATTTGTAATGGGGGGGGTTGGATTTGGGGGTGGATCGACACATGGCCTCCTTTCCTTGGCCCCTCAGCTGGCCACGCCCCCTTTCCCCCTCCCCACTCTGGAAAAAGCTACCCCCTCCCTTCCCCACAGGTGGTATTTGTAATGTGGGTGATTGGACTAGGGGTGGATTGCTGCGTGGCCTCCTTTCCTTCCCTCCCTCCCTCCCTCCTTTTCCCACCCCGTCGCCTGGCCATGCCCCTTTCCCCCTTCCCACTCTGGAAAAAGCTCCCCCCTCCTTTCCCCGCAGGTGGGGGTATTTGTAGTGGGGGTTTGGACTAGGGGGTGGATCTCCGCATGGTCTCCTTTCCCTTCTTCCTTCCCCACCGCTTGTCTGGCCACGCCCCCTTCCCCCACCCACCCTTTCTCTCCCCTTCCCTCTCTGGAAAATGCTCCCACTCCTTTTCCCGCACATGGTGGTATTTGTAGTGGGGGGGGTTGAACTAAAGGACCTCTATGGCCCCCTTCCCCACCTGGCTGTGGAGATCTGCCCCTGCTTTCTTCCCCCAAGGATGTTCTTTCCATCTTCCGCTGCATGATTTGGGGTGGGTGGGGGGTTGATCACTTTCTTCACGTTCCTCCCTTCCCCCCCCCCCAAAAAAAACCCCTCCACCTTGCAAGATTTCCTGTTGGTCTCAGATCCCCCTATCTACTATCCCTCTATCTCAGTGTTTCTCAACCTTGGCAGTTTGAAGATGTGTGGACTTCACCTTCCAGAATTCCCCAGCCAGCAACGCTGGCTGTGGAATTCTGGGAGTTGAAGTCCACACATCTTCAAACTGCGAAGGTTGAGAAACATTGTGTTAATAGTCCAGGTCCAGGTTGAAGAGTGTCTGCTTTTATGAAGAGAAATTGGTGGTTGGTCTGCCGCCCTTTCCCCTCCCCACCCCTTCCAACTTTACCTGCAGGATTTTCTGGTGGTTATGACCTATAAAGCCCTTCATGGCACTGGACCAGATTATCTCCGGGACCGCCTTCTGCCGCACGAATCCCAGCGACCAGTTAGGTCCCACAGAGTTGGCCTTCTCCGGGTCCCGTCAACTAAACAATGTCGCTTGGCGGGACCCAGGGGAAGAGCCTTCTCTGTGGCGGCCCCGACCCTTTGGAACCAACTCCCCCCAGATATCAGAGTTGCCCCCACCCTCCTAGCCTTTCGTAAGCTCCTTAAAACCCACCTCTGTCGTCAGGCATGGGGGAATTGACATGTTCCCTCCCCCTAGGCTTATAAAATTTATGCATGGTACGCTAGTATGTATGATTGGTTTTAATTTGTGGTTCTTTTTAAATTAACTTATATATTAGATTTGTTTTACATTGTATTGTGTTGCTGTGAGCCGCCCCGAGTCTGCGGAGAGGGGCGGCATACAAATCTGATTAAACTCAAACTCATCACCAGAACAGAGCTATCCAAATTGGAACTTGCAGTCTGTAAGGACTGCCTTTGCATAGCGTTAAACTAAAATTTTAATTTTCAGCATCCTATGATTGGATTCAGAAAACGAGTAAAAAAAACCCATGTGTATGTATGTTTGGTTTTTTAAATAAGGGTTTTTAAAATTATTTTAAATATTAGATTTCTTATATGTTGTTCCATTATTGTTGTTAGCCGCCCCGAGTCTACGGAGAGGGACGGCATACAAATCTAATAAATAAATAAATGGATTATCATGATGTTTTTGGAGACAGCCATGTTTTTATTAAAGTTCCTAGAGGAAAGAAATGATATTAAAAAATAATAATTTATTGGAGGGCGTTAACAACATTCCTTCCCACCTTTCTTGAGAGTTCAGAAGACTTCTAATTCGACATGTGCCATTGTTATTTCTTAATGTGCACTGGGCAATTAAAAAAAGGGAATGGGGCCCGGATATACACACCTTCCTAGTTGCACAGGCTTGTTTTCAAATATGGCTTTCCAGCCTGGGGGGTTAAAAAATACCTGTTCTAAACCTTAGGAATCCAGGCTTTTCCTCTTGCGAACCGATCTTAGATTATTGGCCCAAGCCACGGTTTTTCCTAAGAAGGAGGAGGAAGGGAGGGGAAAACCCATTTGTTTATTCTATGGAAGGTTTTTCTGGACCTCTTCCCGTACCTTAAAAGTGGTTCTTGAAAAGTGAGACTTACAGAAGCTTGTCTCCCAACAAGCATGGTAGTTTGCTGCAGGTGTTGCGAAAGTAAATTCTTGCCTTCGCCCAAGTAGCCTTGCTCTGTTGGTGGCAGAGTACTACCCACAACAAATGAGGATTTTATCTTTAAGAAAGCCACATCCCGGCTTAATAACAAGGATGGAATTTGGCTCTCGAAGTTGTCTAAAATATCTTGGAATGCAGAGCAAAGAGAACTGGCCAAAGAAAGCGCACGTGGTTCTATTAGTGTGTTAAAGAGTGAGTATAAATGGGCGGAATAGGACCTAAAACAGTGATGGCGAACCTATGGCACAGGTGCCACAGGTGGCACGCGGAGCCATATCTGCTGACACACGATCCGTTGCTCTACCTCTGCTCCAGTGTGCATGTGTCAGCCAGCCAGAGGCTGTGGGGAGGTGTTTTGGGCTTCCAGAGAGCCTCCAGGGGGAAGGGGAGGGTGTTTTTATCCTCCCCCAGCTCCAGGGAAGCCTTTGGAACCTGGAGAGGGAGAAACACAAGCCTACTGAGCCTACCAGAAGTTGGGAAACAGGCTGTTTCCAGTCTCCAGAGAGCCTCGGGGTAGTGGGGGAAGCTATTTCCGCCCTCCCCCAGCATTGAATTATGGATATGGGCACTCACACATGCTCGATAGCGCACACGCATGCTCTTTCAGCCCCCGACGGAAAAAAAGGTTCGCCATCACTGAGCTAAAGTGAGAAAATATTATTTTACCAAAAGAGTAGTAGATGCTTGGTACAAATTTCCAACAGACGTAGTTGGTAAATCCACAGCCACTGAATTGAAACATGCCTGGGATAAACATAGATCCACCCTAAGATAAAATGCAGGAAATAGTATAAGGGCAGACTAGATGGACCAGGAGGTCTTTTTCTGCCCGCAATCTTCTATGTTTCTAAGGTGTATTTCTCTGTTGTTGTTGTTGCTTTTTAGGGCTGCAGGGTTCTGGTCGATGCACGGGACAAGCTGGGCATTCCTTGGCAGTACACAGAAAACGAGAAGCATGCCATGTTCCTAATGGCCTTTGAAAACAAAGCAGGCATGTTCATTGAACCTTCCATGTTCCAGTTGTATGTACCAGCTCTGACCGGCTTGTGGAGGGATTCTGGGATCAAGGAAGCTTTCAGCCGTCGAAGTGAATACCAGCTGGTGAGTAAACCGAGTCGAAAGCAAATCTCCCGCCGTTTCCTAAATGCTTCTCCCATTTAAAGCGGTCTCCTATAAAGACTAGCTCTGGACCATCTAGCCAAGATGTAGGAGCACCGTACTCTAGAGCAGTGTTTTTCAACCAGTGTGCCGTGGCACACTAGTATGCCGCGAGACATGGTCAGGTGTGCCACGAAGCTCAGAGAGAGAAAGAAAACAAGAGAGAAAGAGAGCAAGCAAGAGAAAGAAAACAAGAGAGAAAGCAAAAGAGAGAGAAAGCAAGAGAGAAAGAGAACAAGTGAGAAAGAAAGCGAGAGAGAGAGAGAAAGAGAGAGAGAGAGAAAGAGAGGGAGGGAAGGTGGGAGAGAATAAGACATAGGGGGAGGTAGGAAGGAAGAGAGAAAGAGAACAAAAAAGAGGAAAGAAGGAAGAGAGAAAGAAAGAGGGATGGAGAGAGAGAGAAAAAAAGAGGAAGGGAAAGCGGGAGGGAGAGAGAAATAGAGCAAAAAGGAGGAAGAGAATTTTTTTGTCCCAACTTCTTTTAGCGCCCACCCCCCTCAATGTGCCCCATGGTTTTGTAAATGTAAAAAATGTGCCGTGGCTCAAAAAAGGTTGAAAATCACTGCTCTAGAGCAGTGATTTTCAACCTTTTTTGAGCCGCGGCACATTTTTTACATTTTAAAATCCTGGGGCACACCGCCAGCCAAAATGACACAAAATGACAGCCTAAGATACTTTCCTCTCTTTTTCCATCCCTGTCTCTTCCCCACCCTTGTGTGTGTGTGTGTATGTGTGTAGACACTCTTGAACCATTTCCAAAAACAGGTGAGGGCTGGGGGGGGGGGGTTCTCTCTTATTCTTTGGGTGCTTTTTATCATATGCTTTAAATCAAGAGTCACTTCTCTCTATTGTTTCTCTCTCTTTCCTCTCATTCTCTGTCTCAATCGTTTCTCTTTTTTTCCTGCCCTTTTTGCTCATTTATCTCCTCTCTCTCTCTTGCTTGCTTTCTCTCTCTTTCTCTCTCTCTCTCTCTTGCTTTCTTTCTCTCTGACACTTGCTTTTTCTCTCTTTCTCTCTCTTGCTTTCTCTTTCTCACTCTCTCTCTCTCTCGCTTTCTTTCTCTCTCTCTCACTCTCTCAGCAAAAAGTTGCGAGACTGGAACCTGAGCTTCCTTTTTCACGGCACACCTGACCATGTCTCACGGCACACTGGTTGAAAAACACTGCTCTAGAGTAAGTTTGAAGTTGCAACTTCAAGCAATTGGCAGAGGCTAGGTGACCTATGCCTTCCCCCCACTTAGTATGATTAAATCCACACACACAAAATTTATCACATTCCCTTTTGAGGTGTAGATGCTGTATTTATGATTTTGTCAACACTAAAACTCTCAAACAGTTTGCCCATTCTATCAAGGTATGTTGGGTCGGTACCAAGGTGGTTAAAAAAAAGCTTGGGTATTTTTGTTTTCCTTCCTTCCTTCTTCCCTCCCTCATTCCCTCCCTCTAATTGTTCAGACAAAGCTTAGTTGAACAAGAGCTATTCAGAACTGGAGAATATTTGTGAACATCCGCAAAATAAAGAGCAAGATATAAAAAATTGGAGGCTGCAAATAATGTGGATAGATAGGTGTGGATAGTAACTTTTGTGCGCTGATTTACAAAATGGAAGATTCCTTGTGTCACATTGGTGCCGATATTTAATACATTTTAATGGTGTTTCTTCTGGACCTGGTAACTCCCAATGTAATATATCATGAGTGCTGCTATCAGTAGAACAATGTGGAACAATTTGCTTCCTGTTTTAAACTTCCACTTTCTTTATGTAAAGGTACACACAGTGAATAGAAATATCAAAACACGTGAAATATGTAATGTTCTGTATGGAAGTAATTTTTTAAAGTTCCATGTACAATCTCTTCACTTGTTGAAGAAGGAGCACCTTGTAGCAAGAGGTGTGTTTATAGTAGCCAAAAATCAAGAGGAATCTGGTAACACCTTCTTAGATTTTTATTTTTTAATTAAAAACATGCAGTACTGTGAGTTGCAGCTCACTTCATTACTGTGGCTAAGCCTTGTTGGCTTGAAGAGAAAGGAAATGGTTTATGAAATCGTAGGATTTATTCATCTGAAAATATGTTGCTGGGCTCTTTCTGGGTTTAAGGATTATCTTACAACTTTTAGACTAGTCCATGTTAAAAGTTTTGGAAAAGCTAGAGTTGGCTGCCTGCCGAAGTAACAGTGAGAATTTCAACAGTTGGCCTTCTCCGGGTCCCGTCAACTAAACAATGTCGTTTGGCGGGACCCAGGGGAAGAGCCTTCTCTGTGGCGGCCCCGACCCTTTGGAACCAACTCCCCCCAGATATCCTTGCCTTTCGTAAGCTCCTTAAAACCCACCTCTGTCATCAGGCATGGGGGAATTGAGACTTTCCCTCCCCCTAGGCTTATAAAATTTATGCATGGTATGTTAGTATGTATGATTGGTTTCCAAATTAGGGTTTTAAATTAACTTAAATATTAGATTAGTTTACATTGTATTATTATTGCTGTGAGCCGCCCCGAGTCTGCGGAGAGGGGCGGCATACAAATACGATTAATTAATAGATAGATAGATAGATAGATAGATAGATAGATAGATAGATAGATAGATAGATAGATAGATAGATAGATAGATAAAAACAGGGGCTTTGAACTGGATCTGAGCTTTGTTTTAACCAGAGAAATTCATAGGGCATTATTAATGCTCCTTTGGTTTTATTTGCAAATACAAGAACAAGCTCTCACAGAATTGTTTCCTATAAGATCAGACCACTTCCTTGTTAAGCAAGAACACATAATAACATTATCATATGAATGCAGTTCTACCACTTTTAAATTGGTTAGACTGGAAAGAAACACAAAACTCTATGGCTTTGGGCCTCCTACGGCAGATTGAAAGTTGCTTCGAAATAGCAATAAGATTATATACCGCTTTACAGCCCTCTCGGTTTACAGAGAGTCAGCCTCTTGCCCCCAAACAATCTGGGTCCTCATTTGACCCACCTCGGAGGGATGGAAGGCTGAGTCAGCCTTGAGCCTGGTGAGATTCGATCTGCCAAACTGCTGGCAGCTGTTGATCAGTAGAAGTAGCTTGCGGTACTGCACTCTAACCACTGCACCACCAAGGCTCTATATAAATAACTCTAAATAACTCATAACAAATTTGGGGAATATATTATTGACATATGTGCCGCTCCAATATCACCAGAGAAATCCTCAGAATATTGAGGCAGAAGATCATGCATGGAAATACACACACACACAAATCCAATACAGGCAGACCTGGACTTAGGACCGTAATTGAGGGTGATTATTCAGTGGGCCATCACTTAACTGACCCAGTGATTGTTAAGTGAATTCACCAATCCTATCATCTATTTAAAAAAAGAGAGAAAACAAAATCAAGTGAAGTTAATTGGAAATGTATATAAATATTTAATAAATCATAGAACGATAGGTTGGATATTGAAAGGCAATATGATCAGCTGGTGCAAAAATTTTGGCACAGAGATAAATTTAGAAACATAGGAAAAGATATGGGTATATAATTGGAAAATAACAAAATCAATTTCTTTCAAAGAAAATCAAATTAATATGTTCTATAGATGGCACCTTCCACCATATAGGATTTCCAAAATGTTTCTGACTGCTTCACCCGTCTGTTGGAAATATATTTCCACGCATGGTGGACATGCTCGTAAGCCAAGAAATATTGGAATAAAGTAGAGAAATGGATAAATGAAATAACAAAGGAGAAAATCAAAAAATCTCCCGAATTTTTCCTACTGGGTATTTCAAATACAAAGTATAAAAGAGAAATTTATTATTTAATAATACATATATTGGTTGCGGCAAGAATTACATTTGCACAGAAATGGAAAGAAAAGGAAATACCAAAAGATGTAGAAGTACTTAAAAAAATTATAGATTGTGCAGAATTAGACATGATGACAAAACGCTTGAATAACCATGTCGAAATAGAATTTTATAAAATTTGGGATAAAGTATATGAATGGTGGAATTTTAAAAATAATTTTAAAAATTAAATAAGCAAGAATTTATCATTATTTGAACTTATTAACTTGATGGTTAACAGTATGTATATATGAATAGTTTAAAAACAATATAAATATAGAGTATTTTTTGGCAACATGATAAATTTAGAAGTGTTATATTTTATATTTATTTTAGATTAAGCATTTGATATTTTATAGATAAGAAAATTAATTAATATAGAGAATATAGAGTTAAATTTAATAAGAACATAGGGTATGTGTGTTATATTTCTGTATTGATCTGATTATAGTTAGGCTTTTTTCTTTTCTGTACTGGTTAGACTTCTACGATAAGCGGAGCAATGGTAGCTCCTTAAATGTTAAATGTTGTTTGTTTGTTTTTTGTTTGTCTTTTGAAAAATAATTTTAAAAAATTGGGGGGGGGAAAGACAGAAAAGCTACATAAAGTTACAATGGCCTAAATAATCAACTAAGAAGTTCTTAGTTTGTCAAGTGGAGATCACAACGTTTTTAGCAACTGTAGACATAATGGAAACCTGCAGATATAGCTTAGCTTTTTCCCCCCAAAACCCCCTGAAATAAACACCAGTTTCTAGCAAAAATAAATAAATTGTTAATGATCACAAATACCTACAAATGCCAACACCCAAAATGTAATCACATAATTGCAAGGGATGCTAGCCGACAGAACTTCAGATCTCAAATGCAGTTATCTTTTTGTGTGTGTGTGTGTGTGTGTCCCTGTCAACCCACAAAAAGTAGCAACACAGTCACAAAGTAGAAGATTACCCATATCAGCAGGTTTTCCATTATGTCTACAGTTGCTAAAACCTTTGTGATGTGGTCTCGGCTTGTCAAACTAAGAACTTCTTAGCTGATTATTTAGGCCACTGTAACTTTCTGTAGCTTTTTCTCCTTTTTTTAAAAAACAATATAAAAATGTGTCCCCAATGGCATGTTCCCCCCCCCCCCCCCCCTGTGGTTTATAAATCTGTTTCAAGTTTGAAACAACTTTGTAACTCACTTGGCTGTTTACCGGTACTTTAATATGTATCTTTTTAAAAAATAAAAATAACTGGTTTTTTTTTAAAAAAAAACTTATTTGAAGAGCAATTTCAAACCTCTTTGTTTCCTACCTTGATTTCTGCCATTTGAACTGCAGCTGATTTGTGCTTCCGTTGGCCCCACTCCCAAATAAATGTACAGAATGTGTCCTTAGAGAGTAAGTTGCCCTTCTGCCTCCCCAAAAGTGGTTTCTTGACTGAGCTCCATTTATCTATTGAAACCGGGTAAATAAAATTAGGATTTTTTTCTACTTAGAAAGTAAATCAGGGTGCAGTACATTATATTGTCAGACATCAGAATTTTAGAACTTTGTTCAGCAGCACTTTAGTGTAGCCAAAGCCATATATGCTGAAGTTTGGACAATATTTATCTGTTTCTTTATTTATATCTCGCCTTTATTATTTTTACAAATAACTCAAGGTGGTGAACATATCCAACACTTATCCTATTTTCCCCACAACAACAACGGGACTGCCCCCTGCCTCGTCCCAGCGGCCGATTAGGTCCCACAGAGTCGGCCTTCTCCAGGTCCCGTTGGGGCCTAGGGGAAGAGCCTTCTTTGTGATGGCCCCGGCCCTGAAGACCCACCTCTGCCGACGGGCATGGGGGGCCATGAGCAACGAGATTGTCTCCTGCCGATGTTGTGAATGATTGAATTGGATGAATGCGGATGACTGTATATGGGGCTTTTAGGATTTTTATTAATTTTGTATAATTCTCTTTTGAAAAAATAATTAGATTCCTTCACACATATTGTCTGTACAATGTTGTACACTGCCCTGAGTCGCTTTGGGAAGGGTGGCATAGAAGTCTAATAAATAAATATTTATTGTGTGGTGGGTAGGCTTGAGAGAGAGAGAGATTGGCCCAAAACCACCCAGCTGTTTTCATTCCTAAGTGTGGGACTAGAACTCTCTGTCTCCTGGTTATTGGCACTAGGGTCACCCAGCTGGATTTCATGTCTAAGGCAGGACTAGAACTCACCATCTCCTAATAATTGGTCCAAAATCACCCATCTGGCTTTTATATTTAAAGTGGGACTAGAACTCACCAACTCCTGGTGATTGGCCCAATGTCACCCAGCTGGATTTCATGTCTAAGGCAGGACTAGAACTCACCATCTCTTGGTTTATTCCCTGGTTTTCAACCAGTAGACCAGACTAGCTCTAAAACTTTCTGAAGGATGTGTGGCTTGCACCATTGTTTGAACAATCCCGAGGAGGAGGAGGAGTATGTTTCTGCTAAACCCTCAAGCAGTCCAGCCTTCAAACCTGTGAGCAGATCATTGCCCTGGGGCCAGAATCCCAAATTACCTCCTTGAGAAATGTAAGACTGAAAATGTCATCAAGATCCTAAGGAAACTCAGCTTGACCCTAAATCCATTTGTAAACAACCAGGCAACTTGAGGCTTTGTGAAACCCATCAAGTCATGCTCAGCTTTTTCATAGCCATATTGCTCTGTCCTTCCAGATGGTTTTTTTTTCTGTTTCCCCCTCTGGCTTACTTCAGTGTCATCATAGGATGGGAGGGTCCATGAAAGAACCTGCCCCCTCCCCTGAAAAAAAAAATCAGTCAAATCATCTAACTGTTTACTGCCTAACTCCAAATTAGAAACACCTAAAACTTAGTTAAAATATGGAAGATTGTCTATTTGAGTAAAGTGTGTCAAATATTAGCATCGTGCGCTCGCAGTTGTCTTTGTGCATAGCTCAGCTGTAAACACATGGACACGATCCAGGAAATGGGCGCTAGTTATTGCTTCGGGGGCTGATAAAATATGGTTAACCTGCTATGTAAACAATGTCATCTGGCGGGTCCCAGGGGAAGAGCCTTCTCTGTGGCAGCCCCGACTCTCTGGAACCAGCTCCCCCTGGAGATTAGAACTGCCCCTACCCTTCTTGCCTTCCGTAAACTCCTTAAAATTCACCTCTGCCATCAGGCATGGGGGAATTGAGGCATTTCCCCTCCCTCCCCACGGGCCTATATAATTTTTGTATGGTGTGTCTGTGCGTATGTCTGGTTTAATAATGGGGTTTTTTAAATGTTTTTTAAATTTATTAGATTTGTTATGAATTGTCTTATTGTATGCCGTGAGCCACCCCAGTCTACGGAGAGGGGCGGCATACAAATCTAATAAATAAATAAATAAACAAACAAACAAACAAACAAACAAACAAACAAACATAATAGAGGCAAAATCCAAGGCTCTTTATAATTCAATACTGTATACTGTACTGGCTTTTTGCTGTCAACTTGAGTGTTGACCGTTAACATTTCAGGAACTGTCCCGTATAGAGAACTTGGTGGAAATTTACAGCATTCTACGTGTTGCAATTTGAATTTGGATCCCTTTAACTAACCCTGTAGAGCAGAGGCCTTCAAACTTGGCAGCTTTAAGACTTGTGGACTTCAACTCCCAGAATTCTCCAGCCAGCTATGCTAGGCTGGAGTTGAAGTCCACAAGTCTTAAAGTTGTCATGTTTGAGGACCCTTGCTGTAGAGGTAGTCCTTAGCAACCAAAATGTTAGCCCCCCCACCCAGGAGATTCGCACCGCCCCCACCCTCCTCACCTTTCGCAAGGGTCTTAAGACTCACTTATGCCGCCAGTCTTGGGGCAATTAGATCTCAGCCCCCTGGCCGACGAATTTATTTATTTATTTATTTATTTATTTATTTATTTATTTATTTATTTATCAGATTTGTATGCCGCCCCTCTTCGCAGACTTGGGCCGGCTCACAGCAATAATAATACAATGTAAACAATGTTTGTATGGCTGTTGTTTGAATGGGTATGACTGATTTTTAATATAACTAGGGATTTTAGATTGTTTGTTTACCTTTTAATCAATTGGATTTAGCTACTGTATTCTGATGTTTTTATATGTTGCAAGCCGCCCTGAATCTTCAGAGAGGGGCGGCATATACAGTGGTACCACTACCTACGAACGCCTCTACTTAGGAAACTTCCCTAGATAAGAACCAGGTGTTCAAGATTTTTTTGCCTCTTCTCAAGAACCATTTTCCGCTTACAAACCGGAGCCTCCGAAACTGAAACAGAAAAGGCAGGGAGAAGCCTCCGTGGGGGCCTCTCTAGGAATCTCCTGGGAGGAAACAGGGCCAGAAAAGGCGGGGAGAAGCCTCCGTGGGGGCCTCTCTAGGAATCTCCTGGGAGGAGACAGGGCCTCCACCCTCCCTGTGGTTACCCCAATCGCACGCCTTATTTGCTTTTACATTGATTCCTATGGGAAAAATTGCTTTTCTACTTAAGAACCTGGTCACGGAACGAATTATGTTCATAAGTAGAGGTACCACTGTAAATCAAATTAATTAATTAATAAATAAATATTCAGAGGTATCATACTGCTTAGTTGAGACCGATGCTAAGATCTTATTTTGAAAAAAAAAACAACCAATATTTTTACCATAGTTCAGTGTTACCCATGTGCTAAAAAACATTCCCACCCCCTGTTCTCTTCACTTCACTTTGTTTCCATTACCTCCCATGGAATCTTCTAGGCCTTGCCCTTAAATGGCAATTGTCACAACAATGGCGAGGTTATGCGCGGCTGTGTCTTGAGTTATGTGCTGTCGGCTTGTGGGTTTATTTTATTTATTCTCTTTTATTGAACACGATTGTGAGCCTGTCCAGGATTATCTTAACCGCAAGATAGATGGCCACATAAAAACAGCGGGAGTGTGGGGTGTGTTTGACACACTGTGGGCACAGATCGCCCTGAGCATTTGAACTCAGAATCCATCTTTCCAAAGGGGTGCGCGTGCATGCGTGCAATCCATTCAGAAAGCAGGGAGCCCTTGCAGTGATAATTCTAATTTTAGGTGATGGTGAGAGATGCGCTCTATTTATAGCCCTACCGTGGCAGGAAACTGCTCATTCACAACTATATGTCACTTACATTTGTGGGGCTTATAATTTTGCTCTGGGATAAGTCATGAAGCACAGCTATCTGGGCAGCTGGTATGCATTAAAAAGATATTTGTTTTCAGTACATGACGCTCTGGTTAGTATTTGTGTTTCTTAATACCAGTAGTCCTTGATTTAACGACCAGAATTGTTAACTGGGTTTTGCCCTATTTTATGATCTTTGTTGCCACCGGGAATGGCTGCAGTTGTTTAATTGTAGGAATCTGGCTCCCCTATTGACTTTTCTTGCTTGCTTGTTTTTTTTTTAATGTTGGGGACCTGTTATATGTTTTTACATAAATGTCTAATTAGAATAGAATAGAATTCTTTATTGGCCAAGTGTGTTTGGACACACAAGGAATTTGTCTTTGGTGCATATGCTCTCAGTGTACATAAAAGAAAAAGAGACATTTGTCAAGAATCATGTGGTACGACACTTAATGATTGTCATTAAGTCAAACAAGCAATGAAGAAACAATCAATATTAATAAAAATCTTAGGATACAAGCAACAAGTTACAGTCATACAGTCAACATGGGAGGAAATGGGTGAAAGGAATGATGATAAAAACTAGTAGAATAGAAGTGCAGATTTAGTAGAAAGTCTGACAGTGTTGAGGGGAATTATTTGTTTAGCAGAGTGATGGCGTTCGGGAAAAAATTCTTCTTGTGTCTAGTTGTCTTGGTGTGCAGTGCTCTGTAGCGATGTTTTGGGGGTAGGAGTTGAAACAGTTTGTGTCCAGGATGCGAGGGGTCAGTCAATATTTCCCCCGCCCTCTTTTTGACTCATGCAGTATACAGGTCCTCAATGGGAGGCAGGTTGGCAGCCATTGTTTTTTCTGCCGTTCTGATTCTCCTCTGAAGTCTGTGTCGGTCCTGTTGAGTTGCAGCACCAAACCAGACAGTTATAGAGGTGCAGATGACAGACTCAATGATTCCTCTGAAGAATGTTCCAATGTCACAAAAGGGCATCACGTGATACTGAGACCCTACAACAGTGATAGCGAACCTATGGCACGGGTGCCACAGGTGGCACGCGGAGCCATATCTGCTGGCACATGAGCTGTTCCCCTAGCTCAGCTCCAACATGCATGTGTATGCCGGTCAACTGATTTTTGGCCTGCACAGAAGCTCTGGGAGGGCGTTTTTGGATTCCAGAGAGCCTCCAGGGAGATGGGAGAGGGCATTTTTATCCTCCCCTGTCTCCAGGGAAGCCTTTGAAGCCTGGGGAGGGGGAAACACGAGCCTACTGGGCCCACCAAAAGTTGGGAAACAGGCCATTTCTGACCTCCAGAGGGCCTCCAGGAGGCAGGAGAAGCTGTTTTCGGCCACCTTAGGCATTGAATTATGGGTATGGGCACTCACGCATTCACCATCACTGCCCTACAGTGTCTGTAAGGTCTTGTACCGTAAATATGAGCCAGTTGCCAAGTATCCAAATTTTGACCACTTGACCACGAGGATGCTGCACCGGTCATAAATGTGAATACCAGTCACCAGCGCCATTGTAGCTTAGAACGGTCACTAAAAGAACCGTTGTTTTAAGGACTACCTGCACCCTCACGCTAAAACGGAATATTCTTTCATAGCCGCCACTTTCTCTGCGGTTTATTAAAGCGGTATGACTTTGCCCAGCGTGTGAACCACCTACATTTTTATGCTTTATAAACTGTAAAGATGAAAGCAAGAAGAAGCTCCTTGAAAGCAAGAAAGAAGCTCCGCGGTATCAGTCCGAAATAAAACAAGATAAAAACTTGTAACAATGCTCAGATGTGGGAGCTGGCTTGTTTCAGGGCTGAAGTTCCCAGTTCTGGGTTTTCAAATTCCCAGATGTGGGATGACTCATGGCTGCTGTTTCAGAAATGGGGGACGGCACCTCCTCCTACGTTGTCCCAGTTGGACAGACTGACTCAGAGGATGCACGAGAAGAGAGAGAAATATAAAGTGAAAATGAATCATCTTTGTTTTCATGTTAACTCTTTAGCTATAAAATATACAGTATACACACCATATTTTTCGGAGTTTAAGAGGCACCTTTTTCCTCCCTAAAAGAGGCTGATAATTTGGGTGCCTCCATCAAAGCAAGACCCTTTAATCCAAAATTAGTGGTTCCAAAACACTGTTGGTTATGACCTTTAAAGCCCTTCATGGCATCGGACCAGAATATCTCCGAGACCGCCTTCTGCCGCACGAATCCCAGCGACCGATCAGGTCCCACAGAGTGGGCCTTCTCCGGGTCCCGTCAACTAAACAATGTCGGTTGGCGGGCCCCAGGGGAAGAGCCTTCTCTGTGGCGGCCCCGACTCTCTGTAACCAGCTCCCCCCAGAGATTAGAACTACCCCTACCCTCCTCGCCTTTCGCAAACTCCTTAAAACCCACCTTTGTCGTCAGGCATGGGGGAACTGAGATATCTCCCCCGGGCCTATACAATTTATGTATGGTATGCTTGTGTGTATGTCTGTTTAATAATGGTGTTTTTTTAATATTTTAAACTGTAAATTATTAGATTTGTTATAAACTGTTTTTTATTGTGTTGTGAGCCGCCCCAAGTCTGCGGAGAGGGGCGGCATACAAATCTAAATAATAATAATAATAATAATAATAATAATAATAATAATAATAATAATAATAATAATTAAAAAAAATTTTTTTTTTAAAACAGCAATTCAGTACCAGGCTATGGGCGGTTGATCCTGGCTAAGACCTTTCTAAAAATTGAGTTAGCTTCCATATTAGACAGGAAACCTTGTGGCAGTGAATTTTTAAAAAAAATACAGTGTTCCCTCGATTTTCGCCGGTTCGAACTTCGCAAATAGCCTATACCACGTTTTTTCAAAAAAAATATTAATTAAAAAATACTTTGCGGGTTTTTTCCTATACCACGGTTTTTCCTGCCCGATGACGTCATATGTCATCGCCAAACTAATAATTTTTTGCAAATAAATTAAAAAAAAATAATTATTGTTAATAAATAATTATGTTTATAAATATCAAATGTCTTATTCAAAGGTGAGTACCAGTAATAATGGTGAGTAAATGGTTGTTAAGGGAATGGGAAAGGGTAATTTAGGGGTTTAAAGTGTTAAGGGAAGGCTTGGGATACTGTTCATAGCCAAAAATGGTGTATTTACTTCCGCATCTCTACTTCGCGGAAATTCGACTTTCGCGGGCGGTCTCGGAACGCATCCCCCGCGGAAATCGAGGGAACACTGTAGAGATCTAATTTTAAACAGAATGAAAGATGCCATCTAACACCCAGCGATGGGCTACTAGCCAGAACGCTAAAATGTGCTTGCCGCCGCAGTTCGTAAGTGCTTGTGGGGCCAGCGCGATATTGCTTCTGCACCTGTGGAGGTAGTACGGAGCCGCAGGTGTGCCTGTGTTTGGGCATGCGCAAAAGCAAAAAAACCTCACCGAAACACGGGCGCACCTGTGGCTCTGTGCGCAATTGTACTACCTCCACAGGTGCAGAAGCAAAATCGCTCTGGCCCTGCAAGCACTTACAAGCAGCAGCGGCGAGCAAGCACAATATAGCGTTCTGGCTAGTAGCCCACGCTGGGTGTTAGATGGCTAAACCTGAACAAAAATATTATTTCCTTTTGTTTGCTGTTTGCTTTTAACCAAGTTATGTTTTCCCCATCAATCCAAGGACAACAGAGAGGTTAATGATCGGAAGACATTGTTGGTACGATGGAGGGTTTATTTATTTATTTATATATTTGTCAAAGAAGTATAGTATTATAGTACATATTAACATAACATAAGTAGAACTGTTGTGGTTAGCTCTGGCCCAGCTCCTGCCCCAAGGACTGTGGATGTGGGGGAGACATCCACATGCTGCAGGCCTGTTTCCCCCCCCCCCCGTGGAATCTGCTGATGAAGGCTCCTCTGACCAAGAAGACATGAGTGACAGGGAGGAGGAGAGTGTGGCAGACAGCTCCGAAGGAGATCAATTATCTAGCTCCTCCTTGGATTTGGAACAAGAGTTAATGATACAGACACGCATGCGGAGAGCGATGTATAGGCAACAACAACTGAGAGATTATTATCAAAGAAAATGAGGCCACCTGTGGTTGGGTGGGGCTGTGGTAATTAGGGAGGCTGCTATAAATAGCAGCCTGTGGGTTTGGCCATTGTGGAGGATTATCTGATCATTGTGTTTCGTGACTGCTTTACTGACTTTGACCTTTGTGTGCTGATTTTCCCCCGCTTTGAAACTAACCCAGAGCAAAGTGTGTTTCACTTTGTGAAAGAAGAAGGACTGTGAATTGCCTCACAGCTGCAAGCTAAGTATCTCAGAACTGATAAGGGACTTGTACAAATTACCAGTTCGTTTGGAGACCAGTGCTCTTTGCTATACCAAAAGAGGGCTTAGTTTAAGTGAATTTTCATTATAAAGAACATTGTTTTGAATTTTCAAACGTGTGTGTGTCTGACATTTGTACCTGTGAATTTTTGGGAGGATTCTACCAGAGAGCCCGACAGAACATAGAACGTAGTAATAGAAAGGATAATAAACAGTAGGACAGGGACATTAGGCACATAAATGCACCTATGCACACCCCTAACAAACCTCTTGGAAAAAGGGAGAGGTCAATTGTAGATAATGTAAGGTTGAAGATTTTGGGGTTGGGGGAAGCAACAACAGAGTCAGGTCATGAGTTCCAGGCGGTGACCACTCTATTGCTGAAATCGTATTTTCTGCAGTCAAGTTTGGAGCGATTTACATTCAGTTTGTATCTATTACGTGCTCTTGTGTTGTTGTTGTTAAAGGTGAAATAGTCACTGACAGGGAATACATTATGATGTATGATTTTATGAACAACAGTTAAATCAGTTTGGAGACGACGTAGTTGTAAATTTTCTAGATTTAGTATTTGAAGTCTGGAGGAGTAGGGTAATTTGTTAGGTGAGGAGGAGCGAAGGACTCTTCTTGTGACGTATTTCTGGGTTTAAGAATTAAAAAGTACACCTCAGTCCCCATCAAATCAGATAAGATGAAACTAGCACTAGATAAGGTTGGATTAAATTGTTCCCATTTAAAGATCTGACGTGTGTAAAAATTGGATTTTATTCAGGAGTTCAGGTTGCTCGTAGATCTGGTTGTTTTGTGTACTATATACTAAGTGCCATAAATGCTGACCGCCTTCAACCCCCTTTTGTTGAACAAAGGAAACGCAAAGGGCAAAATAACACAATAATGTAGCAGGAAGAAACAGTCCTATGCGGGACGTTTACAAACAACTACATTTCAAATTTGAGTATATTTTGCTTGCTTGGGAAATATAAGAATGGTGGGAGCAGACGTAGCTTTAAGGCAGGGGTGTGCAAATTTTGTGGACTTCATCTCCCAGAATTCCCCAGCCAGCTCTGCTCTATGTGTTCCTTCTGGGGCAGTAGCTGAAAACAATTTAAGGTCTTCAATTGTGTACTTTACTGGAAACCACATGAAGGTTGTTTTATCTTGTAAGCCATCTGGGTAAACAGAGAGCAATTCACTTCTGTACTGTGGGGCTGTTTTGTACTTTGTAAGGGGGGAAAAAAACCCTCTCCTGCCCAGGTATTGAGGAAACAAATGAATGAGCCATTGTATTATATCACAAGAGTCTGTGGCCTGTCCTAAGGGCATATAGACAAAGCTATTTTATTTTACAGCCTGCTGTGTAAATTCTCTTCCCCAAAGTGTGTACACAGCTCCAGCCTGGCTTAAGGACTGTCCCATCAAGGGATCATTGCAAGGCAGAGCCGAGCAGCATAAATACCGTATTTTTCAGAGTGTAAGACGCACCAGAATATAAGACGCACCTTAGTTTTTGGGGAGGAAAATAGGGAAAAGAATCTG
The DNA here is from genome assembly GCF_031021105.1 of Erythrolamprus reginae. Lineage (NCBI taxonomy): Eukaryota > Metazoa > Chordata > Lepidosauria > Squamata > Dipsadidae > Erythrolamprus > Erythrolamprus reginae. The sequence goes on from NC_091958.1 coordinate 54,605,420, forward strand.
CTTGCCAGGTATTCATCTGGCTAGCGTCCTTAGTCTGGTCAGCTTCAGCACATTATTTTATCCCCTGGTTAAGAGCTTAAAAAAAAATTATTCTGAGAGAGTAACAATGAAAGAGCTTGCAAGCCGGTAAAAGCTGGGAACATTGTTAGCACCTGGTTAGAGCTGGAAAGAAACATTTGGAGCAAATAGAGAATGAAAAAATAATAATCAAAGACCGGATTTGGAAAACATTCTTTGCAGAAAGTAACAATGAAAGAGCTTGTGAGCCGGGAAGAGCTGGGAACATTATTAGCACCTGGTTAGGGCTGGAAAGAAACTTACTCAGAGCAAGCTAGAGTAATGAAAAAAAAACCTGCAAAGACTTAGGGCTTGGAAAACATTCTTCGCAGAGAATAACAATGAAAGAGCCTGCAAAGTAAGAGCTGGGAAGATCGTTAGCAGCTAGTTAGGGCTGGGGGGAAAAGCTATATTCAGAGTATAAGATGCACCCAAATTATCAGCCTCTTTTAGGGAGGAAAGAGGTGCGTCTTATACACCGAAAAATATGGTAGGTTTTCAGAGGTTGATTTTTCCAGATCACGATTCTGGTTCTAAAGCAATGTGGTCAGTTCTGTGACAGTGTACTTCATCCTGGCACTTGTACTGTGGTCTACATTTCTTAACCTAAGCTAAGTTTTTCTGTTTTGCAAAAACAGCTGCTTCATTGCCTTGCAATTGGATGATTCTAAAATGATTTAAGTTGACCCAAAGGTTCGGTTGGTTGGTACAGGACACAGCATGCTGGCAGCTGAGAAACATTTCAACAGGATATTTTAGACACTGCATCAGTTGCCAGTAACTTTCCGTGTACAATTCGAGGGATATTGAAATCCTGATGTGGTGAGAACGTGGCTTTTCCAGAGGAATATTGAGCACTAAAGTCTTCAGCGTGTCTTAACCATGGGACATTTTAATCTAAATATAACTCTTGTGAGCTGCTCAGAGTTTGTTGAAGTAAGGCAGGATGTAAACCATAAGTAAATACACTCTCCTTCTCTTTCTCAACAGGGTGAATCAGTAAAATATTTCCTGGATAATCTGGATCGGATTGGCCAGCTGGTGAGATGTTCTGTTCGTCTTGTTTTGTGTCGTACACATTCAAATCATAGACGAGAGAAGTAATAGCAGTGGAAAATGTTCCTCAAAATCATAGAACTGGATGTTTGAGTGTGTGTAGATGTAGTAAATATCTCTTCTAAAGCAGACTAATGATTTCTTACATGTAGGAGCTCTTATTCTTTCTCTGGGGGAAAAAGTATGTTTTGTGCCCACTGTTTAAAAAAGGCCAAGACCTAATGACTGAATACATCCATTGTTCATGCAAACTCCCTGTAGTAGCAGTGAGAGTTTGCCAGTCTTGGCTTCGGAGAAACCTACTTTGTCAGGAGCTCTGGGTTGTCTGGCCTTTGTTGAAAGGGTGGCACATAACTTCGGAAGCTACGGAAACCAGGCTGCAAAAGTTTGTAAACTAATGGAATTCATACTTCAGATTATGTTTGCCTAACCCTCCCTCCAAGGAACCAAATACAAAATAAGTGAGGGGGGGGAAATAATGTCAGATAAAAGTAAACTGCTAAAACAAACACAGACACAACCTTGACTTCTGAGCAGCTCGTGTAAGATTAGCTTGTAGTTTATCCTTCCCAGCTTCAGTTCAAGAATCTTCATTCTACTTGTAGTATATCTAGATCAGAGTGCCCAAACTTGGCAACTTTAAGATTTATGGACTGCAATTCCCAGAATTTGGCTGGAGTCCACAAGTCTTAAAGTTATTATTATTATTATTTATTAGATTTGGATGCCGCCCCTCTCCGTAGACTCGGGGCGGTTCACAACACAATAAAACAGTTCATAACAAATCTAATAATTTACAATTTAAAATATTTTTAAAACCCCATTATTAAACAGACATATGTACAAACATACCATACATAAATTGTATAGGCCCGGGGGAGATATCTCAGTTCCCCCATGCCTGACAACAAAGGTGGGTTTTGAGGAGTTTACGAAAGGCAAGGATGGTGGGGGCAGTTCTAATCTCTGGGGGGAGCTGGTTCCAGAGAGTCGGGGCCGCCACATAGAAGGCCCTTCTACTGGGGCCCGCCAAACGACATTGTTTAGTTGACGGGACCCGGAGAAGGCCCACTCTGTAGGAACTAATCGATCGCTGGGATTCGTGCAGCAGAAGGCGGTCTTAGAGATATTCTGGTCCGATGCCATGAAGGGCTTTATAGATCATAACCAACACTTTGAATTGTGACCGGAAATTGATCGGCAACCAATGCAGACTGCGGAGTGTTGGTGTGACATGGGCATATTTGGGAAAGCCCATGATTGCTCTCACAGCTGCATTCTGCACGATCTGAAGTTTCCGAACACTTTTCAAAGGTAGCCCCATGTAGAGAGCGTTACAGTAGTCGAACCTCAAAGTGATGAGGGCATGAGTGAAGTTTGAAGACCTTTGATCTAGATCAGTGATGGCGAACCTTTTTTCCCTCGGGTGCCAAAAGAACATGCGTGTGCACTATCGCGCCTGCGCGAGTACCCACACCCATAATTCAGTGCCTGGGGAGGGTGAAAACAGCTTCGCCAACCCCACAGAGGCCCTCTGGAGGCTGGAAACGGCCTGTTTACCAACTTCTGGTGGGCCCAGTAGGCTCGTGTTTCGCCCCGCCCCCCAGGCTCCAAAGATTTCCCTGGAGCCGGGGGAGGGTAAAAATGCTCTCCCCCAGCCCCCTCGGAGGCTCTCTGGAAGCCAAAAACGCCCTCCCAGAGCCTCTGTGTGAGTCAAAAACCAGCTGGCCGACACACACATGCATGTTGGAGCTGAGCTAGGGCCACAGCTTGTGTGCCAACAGATACGGCTCTGCGTGCCACCTGTGGCACCCCTGCCATAGGTTCGCCATCACTGATCTAGACGCTGTTTCGGTGGACTCAACTTCCCTTTTGAAGCACGATCTTTCTCCTACTTCCTGTTTCTCTTCTTTTTCTTCTTTTCTTTCCTGCAGAATTATTTCCCAAGTAAACAAGACATCCTGCTGGCTAGAAAAGCCACCAAAGGCATCGTGGAGCATGACTTCATCATCAAGAAGATCCCTTTCAAAATGGTGGACGTGGGTGGGCAGAGGTCCCAGCGCCAGAAATGGTTCCAGTGCTTTGACGGCATCACCTCGATACTGTTCATGGTCTCCTCCAGCGAGTACGACCAGGTCCTGATGGAAGACCGGCGCACCAACCGACTCGTCGAGTCCATGAACATCTTCGAGACCATCGTCAACAACAAGCTCTTCTTCAACGTCTCCATCATTCTGTTCCTCAACAAAATGGACCTCCTGGTGGAGAAGGTCAAGACGGTCAGCATCAAGAAGTATTTCTCGGACTTCAGGGGGGACCCTCACCGTCTCGAAGACGTCCAGCGCTACCTGGTGCAGTGCTTCGACCGGAAGAGGCGGAACCGCAGCAAGCCCCTTTTCCATCACTTCACAACCGCCATCGACACCGAGAACATCCGGTTTGTCTTCCACGCGGTCAAGGACACCATCCTCCAGGAGAACCTCAAGGATATCATGTTGCAGTGAGTGAAAAAAAAATGGGATTCTCCCTAACCCGTCGTAGGCCAACCCTGTCACCACGTGAGGTGTCCTTTCCTCCGAAGATCCACGCTGTGCCTTGAGTTAGGAAAGCTGAGAAGCAGGGAGGAAAAAATTGCAGACGTTTTAAGCCAGCTCCTGCATCGCTACTCAACTAAGAACACAACTGAATGCTGTGTTTCCTCTTGGCCTTTGAAAAGAAGCCAAAGTTGTGCGAATTCATCTTACTCTGCAACAATGCCAGAATGTTCTGGCTTCCTTACCTGTCGGCCTTAAAACTAGTTTTGGGTGCTGAAATAACGAATTCGGTATAATATATTTCATTTCTTCACCCCGGGAGAATACACGGCAATACAATAATCCCAATTTTCAGTATAGGAGCCAGGTGTGTACATAGAGGATTGCCAACATTCGGGTTGTGTTGGCTCTTGTTTTAAGGAATCTGACTTCATCTTTCCTCCTGTAGAAAACCCAGAGTTGTAAACTGAAATTTAGACAGCCATACAAGCAAAAAAACCTTTTTTAAAATCAAGATGTACCAAAGCAGGTTAGATATCCAAAGCCTAGGTCCGTAGAACATGGCTTTGTGTGAGATTCTTACTGCTTGGTGAGACGTAGTTTCAGCGGTAGTAGTGAAAATAAGTATTTAGTGCTTTGGTAAAACATCTTTGATTCTGTTAAAAATTAGATCTCTATTTTTTTTAAAAAAAAATCACTGCCACAACAGGGTTTCCTGTCTAGTATGGAAGCTAACTCAATTTTTAGGAAGGTCTTAGCCAGGATCCACTGCCCATAGCCTGGTATTGAATTGTTGTTTAAAAAAAATATTTATCAGTGTTTTGGAACCACTGAGTTTGGATTAAAGGGTCTTGCTTTGCGAGTTTAATCATGTAGGGGTTTACCAATGTATGTCATAATGCTTTTTTAAAAAAAAATAAACCTGACACATGTAATTTGCCCCTTTAAAGCTAGAATAGAATGTGTGTGAATTTGCAGAAGGCTGTGAATAACATTGATGTGAGCTTATTTTTTTTCCCCATTCTAAAATGTTTATATTTAACTATGGGTGCCTTTCTTTTGTGTACAGAGTCACACTTTTTGTCTACTCTGAGGTATGTATTAATCAAACTTAAATCCTGCCTTATCCATCCTGCAATCATTATTCAGGGATAATCTTAAGCATGGGAAACGTTTACTGTGACTTTGGTACCGTATTTTGTAATAAAACTAAGGGCTCCGTTCTTCCTATCATTATCTTCTCTGAATGTCGTGCACCCACCCTTTGGGGACCATCAAATGCAAGGCAATTCTCTAGGCCAGGGATCCCCAAACTTGGCAACTTTAAGACTTGTGGACTGGCTGGAGAATTCTGGGAGTTCAAGTCCACAAGTCTTAAAAGTTGCCAAGTTTCAAGACTTCTGGTCTAAGAACTGATAGCACAAACCATTAACCAATTTAGCACAAGTCAATAACCAATCTTTTACGAGTTCCAGTCAGGGGAATTCTAAGATTTATTTATTTTTTTCCCCATTATGTAGGTCATTCAGATTTACACTGGTGTGTTTTTGGTGCGATGTCCCTCATTCTAAAGCAACACTTTCCATTTTATTAGTAGGTTTGGTGCAGAACTGATCTGTTTCCGAGAAGAGGGTTGGTTACCTTTGATTCCAGGTTTGAAGTAAAAGCGAGACAGGCTTAATCATTAAAAGCCACAGACTTCTGTTTCAGAGGCTGCTTCTTTTAAGGGCTTACCTATGGGCACACCTGGAAGCAGTTAACATCTGGAATCCGTTATTTTTATACCATTTCTAAATAAGTCATTGCCTTTTGCCAAGAATCCTGAGTTTTTGCAAGCTATAAAACGGTTGTCTAGTAGGAAAAAAGGGAAGCGCATCTTAAATTTGATGGTCAGCTGGACTTGATTTTATAAGTAGAGCTATTGCTGTATTTACCCTTTGGAAATCCTAAAGAGGCCCACAGACCTCCAATACATAGAAACATAGAAGACTGACGGCAGAAAAAGACCTCACGGTCCATCTAGTCTGCCCTTATACTATTTCCTGTATTTTATCTTACAATGGATATACAGTATGTTTATCCCAGGCATGTTTAAATTCAGTTACTATGGATTTACCAACCACGTCTGCTGAAAGTTTGTTCCAAGGATCTACTACTCTTTCAGTAAAATAATATTTTCTCACGTTGCCTTTGATCATTCCCCCAACTAACTTCAGATTGTGCCCCCGTGTTCTTGTGTTCACTTTCCCATTAAAAACACTTCCCTCCTGAACCTTATTTAACCCTTTCACATATTTAAATGTTTCGATCATGTTCCCCCTTTCCCTTCTGTCCTCCAGACTATACAGATTGAGTTCATGAAGTCTTTCCTGATACGTTTTATGCTTAAGACCTTCCACCATTCTTGTAGCCCGTCTTTGGACCCGTTCAGTTTTGTCAATATCTTTTTGTAGGTGAGGTCTCCAGAACTGAACACATTATTCTAAATGAGGCCTCACCAGCGCTCTATATAAGGGGATCACAATCTCCCTCTTCCTGCTTGTTATACCTCTAGCTATGCAGCCAAGCATCCTACTTGCTTTTCCTACTGCCCGACCACACTGCTCACTCATTTTGAGACTGTCAGAAATCACTACATTTCTCAAAGAGTAGTCTTGCCCCAAGGAGAAGGCCCAAACTCTGCGAAGTTCAGAAACATTATAATGGCACAGATCTACTGTACATACTTCAATTCATTTCTTTGCCAGGGGTTTCTTTTGTATTGATGACAATCGGTCTATCCGGTAACAAGACTTCTAAAACTGACTCCAGAGGCAGTTACAAAACCTGAATTATGCCACCAGTGTGTTAATGCGCTGTATTTATCAAAACTTTTTTTTTTCTATTGTACAAGCATGCCTTGCCGAATGTATTATACAGCTCTACATTTCCCTCAATAATCAAATAAGAAGTGTCTTGTGGTATAACAGAGTTCCTCAACATAGGGAAATAAATAAAAGTTTTGATAGCCAGATAAAACTTAAAATTGTCTAATCCACCCAATGAGTCTTACAGGAAGTTTAGGACGTGGTTAATATTTTTACTCCTTTGCCTTATTGCTGAAAGCTTATCCTCATGACCGTAACCATTTTATTTAGGGCTGTAACTGACATTTAATATCTAAACTCATTTTGGTGTTGATTTGGGGTGGTGCAGTGGTTAGAGTGCAGCCCTGCAGACTCCTTTAGCTAACTGCTAGCTGTACTTCAGCAGTTCAAATCTCACCACCGGCTCAATGTTGATTCAGCCTTCCATCCTTCCGAGGTGGGTCAAATGTAGACCCAGATTGTTGGGGGCAAGAAGCTGATTTGGTAAACCGCTAAGAGAGGGCTGTACAAGCACCACAAAGCGGTGTATAAGTCTAAATGCTATCGCTGTTGTGGTCGCCACATTTGTATACCCGCCAGTCTTTATTTATTACGTTTTACTGTAAAGCTCTAATTCTCGCTGCTCGCTCAGTCCTAAAAAAATCTGTATACAGTATATCACATAAGCTCATCTATTCCCCCACCTTCATGTTGGCTGTATATTGTTTGGTTAACAACCTATTTTTTTGTTGTCGTGTAACCCAGCGCAGAACTATGACATCTTTAGCCATCTAAGCCCCGTTTCTGCGGGGAGGGGCGTAGGGGGCTGGTTTCTGAGTGCGTCCATTCCCGCCCCAGATTGTTCTCTTCTAAGCACACTTGGAAAAAAGAAGGGAGGGCAGAGGGGGGGGAAAACAGATTTGAAGACAGAGCATTCGATTGTAATGGTGCCGACTGCCCAGGAAACGGGTCTCGTACGTAAGACAATCGAGTTTGAATCGATACTACTTGGCGCGTTGTCGTGTTCCAGTAGAATAGCCTGGAGTGTGAGTTGTACAGTTTGTCCTTTGTTCAAAAGAATCCTCCGTTAAAAGAAGGCACATAATTCCGTGTACTCCATCCCCTTGGCCCGGGACCAAGAGGAAACACACATCTGGATGGTTTTACATCAGAATCAGTTTCATCATGTCAGCTTCCAAGAAGAAACGGGTTTTGGAAAAGACAGGAAGGGGGGTTTTGCGGGTTTTTGGTTTCTCTTTGCGAAACGGAAGTTGCGAGAAGTCTGTGGATTCAGCTTCCTCGTTTTATTATATCAGCCAACCATAGGTGTTTTCTTGGAACTGGCCACAGGTGGTCCTCGACTTAACAATGGTTCGCTTAATGACCGTCCCAAGTTACGATGCTACTGGGAAAACTGTCCCCCATGCACCCCACACCACTGCACATACGTGTATGACGACCACCACCTTGTGAGCCTTGTAGACCCGTATGTTGCCCTCCCCAGGCTCCAAAGGCTTCCCTGGAACCTCGGGAGGCTGAAAATGTCCTCCCGGGGAAATAAATTGGCTGGCACGCACATGTGCGCTGGAGCGGAGCTACAGCAATGGCCGGTGCGCCAACATATGTGGCTCTGCGTGGCATGGATGCCATAGGTTCACCTTCACAGCTATGAGGTCTCCTGCTTTGCGCAGGAGGTTAGGCTAGAAGACCTCTAAAGTCCCTTCCAGACCTATGAATTCTAGAAGTCTATTGATCGTTTAGACCAGTGTTTCCCAACCTTGGCAACTTGAAGATATTTGGACTTCAACTCCCAGAATTCCCCAACTCCCCTGGGAGTTGAAGTCCAGATATCTTCAAGTTGCCAAGGTAGGGAAACACTGGCTTTGACCAGCCCATCCACCTCTGGGGTCAACATTGTCCTCTTTGGAAAAACCCAGACCAACGAGTCTCCAGCCTCAAATGGCATCCTACTTTAAAAACTTATATGAATGCAATGGTACCTCTACCTAAGAAGGCCTCTACATAAGAACTTTTCTAGATAAGAACCGGGTGTTCAAGATTTTTTCGCCTCTTCTTAAGAGCCATTTTCTACTTAAGAACCTGAGCCCGGACAAATTTCCCAGGAAATTTGAGAGCGGCACGAAGGTCCGGTCAGTTTCCTGCCATTCCCCCTTTAATCCCGGCCATCTCAGGCTTTTCTGGGCTGCCAGAGGAGCCTTTCGGTGGCGCTTAAGGAGGCTTTGTTAGTCCAGAGTCGTTCTCTTTTTTTTTTTAGCCTTAAAGTTTTGTATTTTTTTTATTCCCCTCCTTTCACCTTCTTCCTTCGGCAGCAACTGTCCTCCTCCTCTTCTTCCTCCTCCTCCTGCCACCCAAATTCCGAGCTTTTATTTCTTCCCTAATGGGTTTGCACACATTATTTGCTTTTACATTGATTCCTATGGGAAAAATTGCTTACTTACAAACTTTTCTATTTAAGAACCTGGTCAAGGAACAAATTAAGTTCTTAAGTAGAGGTACCACTGCATTTGGGGATGGGACAGCCTTAATTTTCTAAGCTCAACCTCCTGGTCCAAATGTTGTCCTCAAATTGAAACTTGTTACTGCGAACCCTGGAATCGCCTGCACTTTTCAATGGTGCTTTTATACGTGTTGAAAAGGGAAAATTTCTGATCTTTTGTGGCTTCTTTCGACAGCGATAACTGTGTTATTAAAATACCATGGTGTAAAAAAAAAAAGTGTAACGGCTTTCGTTTCGAATCGGCTGTTTTTGTACATACAAATTTTGTAAATGCATTAAAACGTGATTTGTTATTATTACTGTGCCTTAGACTCTGCCAGGCAATTTTAAATTCTGCTGGGGAGAAACGCAATGGATGGGACAGTAGCTGTGGCCTCTCTTAGAAATAACACAGCTTGCAGGTTATTTTTAACGTAGCCTTGATTACAACTAAGTCACATCATCGGCGCGAACCCCTCTCCCTTGTGGCACTGGTGATGTTACCTAGCTGGGTCACGAGACGTCTGCAAGTAAACAATGGGGTTTGGGTGGACAGCTCAATGAAGATGTCAACCCAGTGCGCAGCAGCAGTAAAAAAAAAAGCAAATTCTATGCTTGGCATGATTAGGAAGGGAATCGAAAATAAGTCAGTAAGTGTTGTATTGTCTCTGTACAAATCGATGATGAGATCACACTTGGAGTACTGTGTACTGTTCTGGTCACCGCACCTCAAGGAGGATAGAATGGAACTGGAAAAGGTGCAAAAAAGGGCAACAAGAATGATCAAGGGAATGGAGACCCTCCCTTATGAAACCAGGTTGCAACGCCTTGGTCTCTTCAGCCTTGAAAGACGGCGTTTAAGGGGTGACTTGATCGAAGTGTATAAAATCATGCGTGGGATAGAAAAGGTGGATGGAGAAAAATTATTTTCTCTATCACACTAATACTAGGAGGAGGAGGCCCTCCCTAAAGCTCATAGGTAAGAAAGTGAGGACAAATCAAAGGAAATATTTCTTCACCTAGAGGGTCCTTGGTTGATGGAATTCCCTTCCAGAAGAGGTTGTGACAGCTGTCAGCCTGGAGAGCTTCAAGGCAGGATTAGACAGATACAGGGATGCCAAGTGTATCGGTGGTTATTGAAAGGGATGTCCAAGTGTTGGTTGAGGCAAAAACATGTGATACATATACATACACACATATGTACATACATATATATTGCCGAGAGGCAAAAAGGAAGCTATGATGCTCCTTCAATATACCAAGGTGATTCGACAGAAAAAACATATAACCCATCCTTGGTATAAAGCTGAAGGGCTCAGATACTGTAGCCTAGAGGTTAATTCTCTGCCTTACAAGGCAAAGGCTGCAGGTTCAAATCCCAGTGAGAGGGTATGGCTAGCTGATGAGGCCAGAATAAGGCCGAAATAGATCTGTCCTAGTCTTCCTTAGTTTTCAAATTCAGCAAAAACGTGATATACATATGAATAACCCCCCCATACACACATATGTATCATGTTTTTGCTGAATTTTTTAAATTAAGGGAGAAAAACCATATATATGTATATATTTCCCTCCCTCCCCTCTTTTTCTGTGCTCTTGTGGTGCTTTGGGGAAGAAAAACTTCGAATAATTCTAAATTGGCTGAGCGGGATTTGCATTCTGCCTTTCGCCTGCAGCACACCAAAGGCAATTAATACTTGAAATACAAAAAAACCGAGGAATAGAGATCGTGAAACAAATGGCAGCGTCTTTATTCAGTCTCCCTTTCCGAACGCATCGGAGCCATCTGTTTGCAAAAAAAAAAAAAGGAAATATGAGTTTTATATTCAGCGAGACGTGTAAAATCTGTCTTAATGGGTGGAACAGATGGGGGGAGTTTTGAGATCGCCTCTTTTGTCTTCCCCCTTGCTTAATTGGGGTTGTAAAAAAATTAAATGCTTGACGAAGTGTTTGCTGCAGGGTTCCCCCAACCAGGGCGCTTACTAGATGGATTTGGGATTTCTGGGATTTCCATTGGTGAGAATTCTGGGTGCTTAAGGCCGCACTGTTAAAAATTGCCATGGTGGGGGTTGGACTAGAAGACCTCCAAGGTCCCTTCCAACTCTTGATATTTCAGCCTGATTCTGTATTTCTCAACCTGGGCAACCTTTAACATACAGTGGTACCTCTACCTACAAACGCCTCTACTTACGAACTTTTCTAGATGAGAACCAGGTGTTCAAGATTTCTTTGCCTCTTCTCAAGAACCATTTTCCGCTTACAAACCCGAGCCTCCAAAACTGTAACTGGAAAAAGCAGGGAGAAGCCTCCGTGGGGCTTCTCTAGGAATCTCCTGGGAGGAAACAGGGCCGGAAAAGGCGGGCAGAAGCCTCTGTGGGGCCTCTAGGTATCTCCTGGGAGGAAACAGGGCCGGAAAAGGCGGGCAGAAGCCTCCGTGGGGCCTCTCTAGGAATCTCCTGGGAGGAAACAGGGCCGGAAAAGGCGGGGAGAAGCCTCCGTGGGGCCTCTCTAGGAATCTCCTGGGAGGAAACAGGGCCGGAAAAGGCGGGGAGAAGCCTCCGTGGGGCCTCTCTAGGAATCTCCTGAGAGGAAACAGGGCAGGGAGAAGCCTCCGTGGGGCCTCTCTAGGTATCTCCTGGGAGGAAACGGCCGGAAAAGGTGGGGAGAAGCCTCCGTGGGGCCTCTCTAGGTATCTCCTGGGAGGAAACGGCCAGAAAAGGTGGGGAGAAGCCTCCGTGGGGCCTCTCTAGGTATCTCCTGGGAGGAAACAGGGCCGGAAAAGGCGGGGAGAAGCCTCCGTGGGCCCTCTCTAGGTATCTCCTGGGAGGAAACAGGGCCTCTACCCTCCCTGTGGTTTCCCCAATCGCACGCATTATTTGCTTTTACATTGATTCCTATGGGGAGAAAATGGCTTCTTTTTGCAAACTTTCCCACTTAAGAACCTGGTCACGGAACGAATTAAGTTCGTAAGTAGAGGGACCACTGTATTTTGATTTATAACTCTACACTCTAAATTCATATACATTTGTACTAATATCCGCATCGTCTTTTTGCTTAATGTATCCCCTATTTATCTTCAATAAAGGTTATATTTTCTTTCTTTTTTTAATTTTTTTATTTTTTTAAAGACACCCATTTGTCTTCTGGTGCCCAAGACCTTTATTTTTCAGCCCCGTTGCCAAATTGAACTGCGGGGAAAGCCTTGAGGCAGATGCTTGCGGGTGGAGCCAAGCAAAACCCAGCATCTGTTTTTTGGGTATTTTTTAGCAAAGAGATGCCAAATAGATTCTCCTCCCCTGGGGGGGGGGGGAGAAAGGTTGCTATAGCAACAAGAACGAGAGCCCCCCCCCCCCCAAGTTCTGCAAACTCACGATGCAAGCTTCGTTTTTTTGATTCGGCTTCTCTGTTCTTCCCTGATTTTATTTTTTTCAAAAAACATGTAATCAAAACTATTTCCCCCTGCCTGCCTTGATCTGTGCTGCCGCTGCACCCCCCCCCCCCTTGATATTTTCCAAAAATGATAAATTAGCTTGCGGGGTTTTTTGTTTCCTTCTAACAGGCGAAGGGGAAACGTGTGTGCCGCTTTTAAGGTCTGCCCCAGAAGCAATTAAACCAATATTTAATCATCTGGGAGTCACGGTGTAGGGCTAACTCAGCCTCGGTGGTTTCTTACTCGTGACAGATAACATGAGGTTGAAAGCAAGGAGTCCAGACATCCAATAGGTGGTGGTATTTTCGAGTTAAGCTGATAGTTTTCTTTTTTTCAGATATTTAGGCAATGTAATATGCTCTGTGTATGTCTCATTGACTACTATCTGGTAGCAGCTGTGTATCTGGCTATTTTAATGGTATCGATCATATATAAATATCATATCTATTCTATTTATCTACCTACCTATCTATCTATCTTGCTATCATCTGTATCTCTCTATCATCTGTCTATCTAGCTATTTATCATTTTTAGTTATCATCTATCATCTGTATCTATCATTTGTCTATCTATTTATCACCTGTATCTATCTGTCTATCTAGTTATTTATCATCTGTATCCATCCATCCATCTATATCATTTATTATCTCTATCTATCTGTCTATCATCTATCTAATCTATCATCTGTCTAATTGTGTTTCTATCTATCTAGCTATCTATCTATCTATCTATCTAATCTATCATCTGTCTATCTAATTGTGTTTCTATCTATCTATCATCTATCTAATCTCATCTGTCTATCTAATTGTGTTTCTATCTATCTATCATCTATCTAATCTCATCTGTCTATCTAATTGTGTTTCTATCTACATCTCTATATCTATCATCTATCTAATCTATCATCTGTCTGTCTAATTGTGTTTCTATCTATCTCTATCTATCTATCTATCATCTATCTATCATCTGTCTATCTAATTGTGTTTCTATCTCTATCTATCTATCTATCTATCTAATCTATCATCTGTCTATCTAATTGTGTTTCTATCTATCTCTATATCTATCTATCTAATCTATCATCTGTCTGTCTAATTGTGTTTCTATCTATCTATCTCTATCTATCTATCTATCTATCTATCTATCTATCTATCTAATCTATCATCTGTCTATCTAATTGTGTTTCTATCTCTATCTATCTATCTATCTATCTAATCTATCATCTGTCTATCTAATTGTGTTTCTATCTATCTCTATATCTATCATCTATCTAATCTATCATCTGTCTGTCTAATTGTGTTTCTATCTATCTATCTCTATCTATCTATCTATCTATCTATCTAATCTATCATCTGTCTATCTAATTGTGTTTCTATCTCTATCTATCTACCTACCTACCTATCTATCTTTCTATCTATCTATCTGTCTTTCTATCTTATCTATCTATCTATCTATCTATATCTATCTCTTCTGTCCCACAAGGAAATTCAGGCCAAGTGTGGCGTTTTTCGGATGACAAAATGTGTTAACAGGTGAAATGATATATAGCAGGTAGGAAATCCGATGCGCCTTGCAGAAGACAGCAGAACAAGGGGGGGTTTCTCTACGCTCTCCTTTGGAAAATGCTACACAATACAGACCCCGAATTTCCATTCTCCAAAAAAGAAAAAAATTCGAGTCATTACATAAGTTGCAGGATGATTACATAAACATGTGAAAGCTGCCTCCTGCAGAGCTGTTTGCATTCATGGGGGGGGGGGTTATTTAGCTTCCCACGTTTGATAAAGATCTGGACCTGTAAAACCCGCAATAATCGAAACGAGACTCCTGGCGGCTACTACTACAACTACGTCAAGATCCCGACCTCCTCCCTTTGTAGATAAAAGAGAATTTCTCCCCCACCCCTGCCCACCCCGAGGGACTTCTAGAGGGAAGATAAGAACAGACGTAACTTTATTGCGCTCGGGAAATTCTTTTTTTTCTCAGAGGAAACAAATAAGAATTGTGCAGTTGGAAAAGACAAGGATAAATCCAAGAGAATTCACTGAAATCACACAGAATCAATCAGGAGGTGGTTGGGTTGCAAAATGTCTCTGGAGAAAGCTTAACTCTCCTCCCACCTCCAGTGGTGAGGAGAAGGCTGCCCTCGGGCCAATTTCCTGGAACTTAGTTTCCTTCTCAAGGAGGAGAATTTGTCCCCGAGAACTTTCCTCAGCCCGGGGCTGTCGTTGGGGAAAAGGAAATCTTTCCGCGTGGGGGGCAACTGGCCTGTGAACATGTCCCACCGGGCCTGGGCATCCACGGCCTTGTCCAGTTGCTGGATTTCGTCTTCTGACACGTCCTTCTCGAGAGCCGCGATGCACAACTCCAACCACCGTTTGTATTCTTTGATCATGTCCAAAGGTTTCGGGGTACAGCCGCTACCCCTGTCCGGAGGTTCTAGGTCTGGAACTCCGTCCGGAGACGTCGAGGACTCATCCAGGTCGAGATCCTGCAAAGTGGACGCGGTTCGGCTGCACGTATCTGGGGTCAAAGGCTCCGAGAGGGACGTGACGGGCTCGGAATCGTTCTCACCACCCATCCCTGAGTCGGCGCTGGGTGGCCAAAGGTCTTCGGAGACGGAGAGATCCGCCGAGTCTTGGCTGAGCCAGGAGGATGAAATCGTCTGCATCCAGGCGTAGAGTTTCTGTACCCCAAATTCAGCCCCCCACCAAAAAAAAAACCAAACACACAAGAAACATAGAAACATAGAAGATTGACGGCAGAAAAAGACCTGGTCCATCTAGTCTGCCCTTAAACTATGTCCTGTATTTTATCTTAGCGTGGATCTATGTTTATCCCAGGCATGTTTACATTCAGTTCCTGCGGATTGACCAACCACGTCTGCTGGAAGTTTGTTCCAAGGATCTACTACTCTTTCCGTCAAATAATATTTTCTCATGTTGCTTCTGATCTTTCCCCCAACTAACTTCAGATTGTGTCCCCTTGTTCTTGTGTTCACTTTCCTATTAAAAACATTTCCCTCCTGAACCTTATTTAACCCTTGAACATATTTATATGTTTTATCATGTCCCCCCTTTCCCTTCTGTCCTCCAGACTATACAGATTGAGTTCATGAAGTCTTTCCTGATACGTTTTATGCTTAAGACCTTCCACCGTTTTTGTAGCCCGTCTTTGGACCCGTTAACAATTTGATCAATATCTTTTTGTAGATGAGGTCTCCAGAACTGGACACAGGATTACAAATGTGGTCTCACCAGCGCTCTATGCAGCGGGGTCACAATCTCCCTCTTCCTGCTTGTTATACCTCTAGCTATGCAGCCAAGCATTCCACTTCCTTTCCCTACCGCCTGACCATACTATTCACCCATTTTGAGACTGTCAGGAATCACTACCCCTAAATCCTTCTCTTCAATGGTTTTTGCTAATACAGAACTGCCAATACAATACTCAGATTGAGGATTCCTTTTCCCCAAGTGTATTATTTTACATTTGGAAACATTCAACTGCAGTTTCCATTGCTTTGATTACTTCTTTAGTAAAGCTAAATCATTTGCCATATTACAGACGCCTCCAGGAATATCAACCCTATTGTGCACTTTAGAGTCATCGGCAAATAGACAAACCTGTCATTACAAATATTGTGCAAGCAATTGTTTCTCTGCATCATCTATAAATACGCATCCAATTGTGTGGGTTTTGTTTCTTTTTTAAAACTAGTCACCTCTGGGGAACATAACTTTCTGGTTTCCTAACAGCAGTCAAAGTGATTCTAAAACCATCTGCGGTCCGGATAAGTTCCCACCAACTAAAAATTTGAAGCGAGAGAGTTGAAAAAGGAAGTTCCAGACATTAGTCCTGCACGGCAGGAATTTCCAAGTTGAAGTAACCCAGTGACTGAGTTGGAAAGTATCTTTGACTGCTAATTTAATCCAGATTTCTAATTTATGATAGAAATTTTTCATCTATGCGCTCCCCCCACCCAGTGAAAACATGACAACTCGATCAGTGATGGGCTGCCAAAATGTTTACCGCCGCACTGTGGGCATGGTTTATTTTGTGGGTGTGGCTTGATGGTCATGTGACCGGGTAGGAGTGGCTTGCTGGCCATGTGACCTGGGGGATATCTTAAAGGTCATGTGACTGGGTGGGAATGGCTTACCAACCGAGATAGGATTTTAAATAGGTGCTTGGACTCTTTTCGGTTGATGAAGTCACATTATTTGAATAGCCACAAAAAGGACAAATGATAGATGGTATTATTTGTTGAGGAGCACAATCACACTTTAAGATTTTAAGGAGGTGGTACATAAGTGTAAATGCTATTGCTATTCCTTCCTTTCTTCCACCCTTCCTTCCTTCCTTCTTTCCTTCCTCCTTTCCTTCCTTCCATCCTTCCTTCTTTCCTTCCTTCCACCCTTCTTTCCTTCTTTCCTTCCTTCCATCCTTCTTTTCTTCCTTCCACCCTTCCTTCCTTCTTTCCTTCCTTCTTTCCATCCTTCTTTCCTTCCATCCTTCCTTCTTTCCTTCCTTCCTTCCTTCTTTCCTTCCTTCCCTCCCTCCCTCCCTCCTTCCTTCCTTCTTTCCTTCCTTCCTTCATCCTTCTTTCCTTCCATCCTTCCTTCTTTCCTTCCTTCCTTCCTTCTTTCCTTCCTTCCCTCCCTCCCTCCTTCCTTCCTTCTTTCCTTCCTTCCTTCATCCTTCTTCCTTCCTTCCTGGGTCAAATGAGGACCCAGATTATTGGGTGTAACTAACTCTGCAAACCGCTTACAGAGCGGGCTTTAAAAGCACTGTAAAGCGGTATATAAGTCTAAGTGCTATTGCTATTCTTCCAGTCTTGACCAAGGACCAACTTTACTTGGAACCGAAAACCGGTGGGCAGGGACCCAGGCTGAGTCTACTGACAAAAGGCCACCAGTTATGAGGCCTCTCTGATCCCCCACCCCCTGTCCTCCTGGTGGGCTGCCCTAGCTCCTCCACAAGGAGCCGGACTTGGCCTGGAGAAGAAGGAAGGGCCCAGCCACCTCTGCCCCTCACTCACCCTGTAGCGCTCGATGAGCTTGAAGCCCACCACGTACTGCAGCTTCCGGAGACAGACGGGGCAGGGTTCCAGCGGCCGGAGCAGGATCTCGTCCAAGCTGAGGGCCCCTTGCATGATGCACTGAAGCCAACGGCAGTTGCCCAAGCCGATCAGGTGGCAGATCTCATGGCAAGTGACCTTTGGTAGGAAAAATGTCAGACTCCATCAAGACTAACGGGCAGCTCTGTTCCTGCCTGGGGCTCAGAGACCTATAAGAACACACAGAGCTGGCCTCCTCCAGGTCCTATCGGCTAAGCAATGCAGGTTGGCGGGGCCACGAGGCCTTCACAAGCCTCCGTGGGGCCTCTCTAGGAATCTCCTGGGAGGAAACAGGGCCGGAAAAGGCGGGGAGAAGCCTCCGTGGGGCCTCTCTAGGAATCTCCTGGGAGGAAACAGGGCCGGAAAAGGCGGGGAGAAGCCTCCGTGGGGCCTCTCTAGGAATCTCCTGGGAGGAAACGGCTGGAAAAGGGGAGAGGCCTCTGTGGGGCCTCTCTAGGAATCTGCTGGGAGGAAACAGGGCCGGAAAAGGCAGGGAGAAGCCTCCGTGGGGCCTCTCTAGGAATCTCCTGGGAGGAAACGGCCAGAAAAGGCAGGGAGAAGCCTCCGTGGGGCCTCTCTAGGAATCTCCTGGGAGGAAACGGCTGGAAAAGGGGAGAGGCCTCTGTGGGGCCTCTCTAGGAATCTCCTGGGAGGAAACAGGGCCTCCACCCTCCCTGTGGTTTCCCCAATCGTACGCCTTATTTGCTTTCACATTGATTCCTATGGGAAAAATTGCTGCTTCTTACAAACTTTTCTACTTAAGAACCTGGTCACGGAACGGATTAAGTTCGTAAGGAGAGGTACCCCTGTATTTGAACCCATTGTGGTCCTCACCTTGCAACACTGAAGCATTTCCAACATGTTGAACAGCAAGGTCTGCTTTCTGGCGAGTTCCGTTTCTTCGTCGCGAGCTTCCTGTCGGCGCGGAGATGGGTTGAACGCCGGGCAAGCCACCTGGGGGAAATCGCTGGAAAATCTGGCAAAGCTGCAGACGCCCACTTCTACGGGGAGAGGAAACCAGGGGTCAGAGCGATGATGGGTTGTGTTTCCCCGCAGGTGTGCCTTCTGCTATGCGCACCATCCAGGGCAGACTTCCTGTTGGCTGGCCTGAACCATCTGTTTCAACAGTTGGCCCTTGGGCCACTTTAAATCCATTTGTTTAGTTTTAGATTCAAATCAAATGTATTATTGCAGCCATAGACCAAAACAAATAAAAACACAATGAAAAGTTGTAGGATAAAATGATAAATAACATATAAAATCCATGATAAAATCCAGTCTATCAATTATGCACTGTCAATACGACTAAAATTACAATCCATAAGCTGTGGGGTCTATGTTCAGTTTGATACTATCGGGGAAATGGAAGTCAAATAAGATAAGATAAAAGATAAGATAAAATAATATAATATATATATATAATATAATATAAAATATAAAATACGGTAATATAAAATAAAATAATATAAAATAAAATAATATACTGTAGAAACATAGAAGACTGACAGCAGAAAAAGACCTCCTGGTCCATGTAGTCTGCCCTTATACTATTTCCTGTATTTTATCTTAGGATGGATATATGTTTATCCCAGGCATGTTTAAATTCAGTTATTGTCGATTTATCTACCACGTCTGCTGGAAGTTTGTTCCAAGGATCTACTACTCTTTCAGTAAAATAATATTTTCTCATGTTGCTTTTGATCTTTCCCCCAACTAACTTCAGATTGTGTCCCCCTGTTCTTGTGTTCACTTTCCTATTAAAAACACTTCCCTCCTGGACCTTATTTAACCCTTTAACATATTTAAATGTTTCGATCATGTCTCCCCTTTTCCTTCTGTCCTCCAGACTATGCAGGTGGAGTTCATTACGTCTTTCCTGATACGTTTTATGCTTAAGACCTTCCACCATTCTTGTAGCCCGTCTTTGGACCCGTTCAATTTTGTCAATATCTTTTTGTAGGTGAGGTCTCCAGAACTGGACACAGTATTCCAAATGTGGTCTCACCACAGTATTCCAAATGTGATCCACCATAAGTGGATCACAATCTCCTTCTTCCTGCTTGTTATACCTCTAGCTATGCAGCCAAGCATCCTACTTGCTTTCCCTACCGCCTGACTGCACTGTTCACCCATTTGGAGACTGTCAGAAATCAGTACCCCTAAATCCTTCTCTTCTGAAGTTTTTGCTAACACAGAACTGCCAATACAATACTCAATTTCCCCAAGTGCATTATTTTACATTTGGAAACATTAAAGTGCAGTTTCCATTGCTTTGACCATTTATCTAGTAAAGCTAAATCATTTACCATATTACAGACGCCTCCAGGAATATCAACCCTATTGCATCATATAAAATAAAGTATAAAATAAAATACATGAATAAATCTCCCTCTGTCTCAGAGATCTCCTCCCAACAGCACCCACCTTCCTTGACTCAACCTTTGGAGGGTTGACCCCAACCCAGAAGAGGACAAGAGGTCAAACCCACCTTGGCCTGGCAAGAACTTGCCAAAGGTGAAACGCCACGTCTCACAGGGGTAGAGGTCAGTGAGGGTGAGGCCCAGGACACAGAGAGCGTCCATCGGCTTGTTGTTCTTCAGAAAGGTCAAGATGCCATCTAAGGGAGCGAAGAAAAAAATGAAGACAGGGTGGAATTATGGCCGAGACTTTTGGGCTGCCTGGCAATCAGATCGGATGGACTGTAATGGGCTTTTTCGTTTTTTGTTTCTTTTCCCTGCAACACAAAAGAACAGTCCGGCCTCCATTTAAATGACTCGGACAAAAGGCTGTTTCAATACCGACGGCGGCTCCTTCAACGTGAATGGGAAGAAGCTCTAGCGAGTGAAAGTTGCAGGACAGTAGGGCAGGAATGAACTCAGCCACCACCCCGAGGACCCCACAAAGTCATCGCCTTCCTCCTCCTCTTCTGGGCAAACTCCACTCTCCTTCTAGCACTGGTGATGTTCCCTAGTTGGGTAATGAAACGTCTGCAAGAAAACAGCCAAGCTCAAAGAAGCACCAAGGACCCCACAACCCTCCTGTTATTCCTCCTCCTTTCTCCAAACTCCATTCTCTTCTAGCACTGATGAGGTTCCCTAGTTGGGTAATGAAACGTCTGCAAGAAAATAGCGAAACTCCGAGAGCACCAAGAGCCCCATAGTTCTACTATTATTACTACTACCACTACTACTAATATTATTATCTCACTCCCTTCTGATAATATTACCTAGTCAGGTCGTGAGATGTCTGCAAGAAAATAGGGGGAGGAGGGGAGGAGGAGGAGGAGAAGGAAGAGGACCACTGTAGGGCTCCTCCTCTTCTTACTCCTCCTCCTCTTCTTCCTCCTCTTCTTCCTCCTCCTCTTCCACCTCCTCCTGTTCCTCCTCTTCTTCCTCTTCTTCCTCCTCCTCTTCCTCCTCCTCTTCTTCCTCCTCCTCTTCCTCCTCTTCTTCCTTCCTCCTCTTCCTCCTCTTCTTCCTCCTGTTCCTCCTCTTCCACCTCCTCTTCCTCCTCCTCCTCCCTGCAAACCCCTCTCCTTTCTACCACTGATAACATTACCTAGTCAGGTCGTGAGACGTCTGCAAGTAAACAACCCTGCTCAGAGATGACCTAAGTCTTAAAGTTCCAAATCACCCCACCATTATCCTCCTCCCAGGTGGCCTCACCTGTGTGAAGCTGCATCCTGTCCGAATCCTGGTTGTGGCGGTAGCAGCAGTGGATGGACGAGATGGAGACCGAAGGGAGGCACTTGACCCGGAGACCCAGGAAGAAAGATTCCACGCAGCTCCGGAGGGAATCCAGGAGGGAGATTCCCACGGGCCCTTCGCTCAGGTCTGGGAACAGAAGCATCCAGTGGCAGGGTTTAACGCATTTTCAAGTGTTACGTTTTGGGGGGTACAGAAAGAAGGGGTCATATTTTCACTTTTCCACTGTCCTTTTTAACTTCGAACAGTTGCTAAAGGAATATTTATAAATAGAGGACTACCTGTAGATAACGAGTTTCACCCAAAATAGCATTTAGACTTATATACAGTACCTCTTTATAGTGCTTTTGCAGCCCTCTCTAAGCGGTTTACAGAGAGTAAGCCTATTGCCCCCAACAATCTGGGTCCTCATTTTACCCACCAAGGAGGGAAGGAAGGAGGGAGGGAAGGAGGGAGGGAGGGAAAGAAGGAGAAGGAAGGAAGGAGGGAGGGAGGGAAAGAAGGGGGAAAAGGTGGGAAGGAGGGAAGGAAGGAGGGAGGAAAAGAAGGGGGAGAAGGAAGGAAGGAGGGAGGGAGGGAAAGAAGGGAAAAGGAAGGAAGGAGGGAAGGAAGGGAGGGAGGAGGGAGGGGAGAAGGTGGGAGGGAGGGAGGGAGGAAGGACAATAGCAATAGCATTTAGACTTATATACAGCTTCATAGTGCTTTTACAGCCCTCTCTAAGCCGTTTGCAGAATCCGCCTCTTGTTCTCATTTGACCCACCTCAGAATGATGGAAGGCTGAGTCGACCTTGAGTCGGTGGGGAGATTTGAACTGCTGAACTACAGTCTGCAGTGCTGCACTCTAACCACTATGCCACCCCGGCTCAAAATAGGAGCCAACCATAAAATAAGCCCTAGCATAATTTTTCAGAATATAAGCCCTACCCACCCACCCCAAAAAAAATAAGCTCCAGTTAAGATCGTCAGCCAGATAGACACATTTTGTACCGTATTTTCCCAAAAATAAGACCCAACCCAAAAATTAGCCCTGATGTGGAGTAACAACTAATATAATTGTTATTTATTTATAAAAGTAATATAATTGCATGGTGGTAGTCAAAGCAATGACTAGAGAAAATTGACGTAGGAAGAAAAGGATGAAACTGTCAAGTATCACCAATTGTACTAGCCCTAGTAGAGTTTTACAACAGGTTTAGGGACTCTTGACTCGTAAGGAACACCGTGGAATGGAGTATCCCTGCTAAGGGCTGCCCCTAGAAAAGCAGCTTTTGCAACATAAGGCAGGTAGGTCTTCTCCTTCTGCCCACCGTCCTTCAGATCCATCAGCCGTCTTACCTATGGGTTGCAGGTAGATGTGCTTGCGGCAAAACCGTTGCTTTTTCTTTAGCAGCGCATAGTAGAAGGTCTCAAAATCCTCCGGGGCATCAGGGTGGCTGATCAGCCAATCGAAAGCTGTCCGGATGAACAAACTGCAGAAAAGGGTCCGGCGAGGGTTGTAGGCTTCGGACAGGAAGAGTTTTTCGGTGGTAGAGAAGGCTTTGGCGTAGAGGTCCTGCAGGGCAGGATCGGTGGAAATCAGCGCATCTTTCAATGCCCTTGGCCCAAAGCTGAATTCCTGAGCATGTCGGCACTGCAACATCGCTGACGGACGACTGTGATTGGGAGGAACAAAAAGAAGAGACGTCGATTAACCAGGTTACACACGCTCGGCAAAGAAGAGACTGACATTGGTCTGGAAGGATATACGTATTAGATTTGTTTATATATATGCATTAGATTTGTATGCCGCCCTTCCCCGAAGACACAGGACAGCCCACAAGATACAATATAAAACAATGCATACTGTTGTGGTTAGCTCTGGCTCAGCTCCTGCCCCAAGGACTGTGGATGTGGAGGAGACATCCACATGCTGCAGGCCTGTTTTGCCCCCGGCGGAATCTGCTGATGAAGGCTCCTCTGACCAAGAAGACAGGAGTGACAGGGAGGAGGAGAGTGGGGCAGACAGCTCAGAAGGAGATCAATGATCTAGCTCCTCCTTGGGTTCAGAACAAAAGTTAATGATACAGCCACGCATGCGGAGAGCGATGCATAGGCAGCAACAACTGAGAGATTATTATCAAAGAAAATGAGGCCACCTGTGGTTGGGTGGGGCTGTGGTCATTAGTGAGGCTGCTATAAAGAGCAGCCTGGGGGTTTGGCCATTGTGGAGGATTATCTGATCGTTGTGTTTTGTGACTGCTTTACTGACTTTGACCTTTTGTGTGCTGATTTTTCCCCGCTTTGAAACTAAACCAGGGCAAAGTGTGTTTCACTTTGTGAAAGAAGAAGGACTGTGAATTGCCTCACAGCTGCAAGCTAAGTATCACAGAACTGATAAGGGACTTGTACAAATTACCAGTTTGTTTGGAGACGAGTGCTCTTTGCTATACCAAAAGAGGGCTTGGTTTAAGTGAATTTTCAGTATAAAGAACATTGTTTTGAATTTTCAAACATGTGTGTGTCTGAACTTTGTACCTGTGAATTTTCGGGAGGATTCTATGTACAGGCTGAACTGAATTTGAATCGGACGCTTTTCTCCACCAGGGCAAAAGAAAATATCTAATGTCATTAATGCCTTCCACGAAGACCAACACAAAAACAACCGGAAAATTGCTGAGTGAGCCCTCGCCGTATTTAATGGTGAGCCTTTCCACCAAGGGAAAAGGCTTGCGAGAAAATTTCCACCCCCGTAATGGAAAATTCCCGGAATTACAGGGGGCTACTAAAAATTCATAATTTCTACTTCCTCCACTGTGGAAATGCTGATGTTCCACCACTTCGTTTTTCTTTAGCATTGTCCTCTTTCCGGATGTCCAAGCCGGATTTCCTTCTTTCCAAATAATTTTAACTGCTGTCCTGCCCAAAATTGCACATCAGGAAAAGTTTCCCCTTTCATTCATGAATAATTCTTTTTTCTGTGGCTTCGCTCCTCTTTAGCAACTCCCAATGCGTGACAAGTGGAATATTCTGTTTGAAAGTATACTTCTAGACTACTTGCAATAGTAAATACAGTGATACCTTGTCTTAGAAACTTAATTGGTTCCGGGACGAGGTTCTTAAGGTGAAAAGTTTGTAAGATGAAACAATGTTTCCCATAGGAATCAATGGAAAAGCGATTAATGCGTGCAAGCCAAAATTCACCCTTTTTGCCAGCCGAAGCACCCGTTTTTGCACTGCTGGGATTCCCCTGAGGCTCCCCTCCATGGGAAACCCCACCTCCGGACTTCTGTGTTTTTGCGATGCTGCAGGGGAATCCCAGCATTGCAAAAACGAGCACTTCATTGGCAACAGAAGTCCGGAGGTGGGGTTTCCCAGCAAAGGGAGCATCAGTGAAATCGCAGCATCGCAAAAACACTGAAGTCCTCGAAACCCCACCTCCGGACCTCTGTGTTTTTGCAATGCTGTGATTTCACTGATGCTCCCCTCCCTGGGAAACCCCACCTCCGGACAAAAACAGGTGCTTCGCTGGCAACGGAAGTCCGGAGGCGGGGCATCCCAGTGGCGGCGGTGGGTGTGTAAGGTGAAAATAGTTTGTAAGAAGAGGCAAAAAAAATCTTAAACCCGGGTTTGTATCTCGAAAAGTTTTTATGACGAGGCGTTTGTAAGACGAGGTATCACTGTATAGTAAATAGTAAATAAGAGAAAATATTATTTTACTGAAAGAGTAGTAGATGCTTGGAACAAACTTCCAGCAGACGTGGTTGGTAAATCCACAGCAACTGAATTTAAACATGCCTAGATCCATTGTAAGATAAAATACAGGAAATAGTATACGGGCAGACATGAAGTCTACGGGCAGACATGAAGTCTTTTTCTGCCGTCAATCTTCTATGTTCCTATGTTACTTGCAAACTGTTTTTGCTGTGGCCAGTGAAGGGCTACCAAAATTTTTACTAGCGCACTGTGGGTGTGGCTTATTTTGTGGGTGTGGCTTGATGGTCATGTGACCATGTAAAAGTGGCTTGCCAGCCATGTGACTTGACCAAGGATTTTCCAAGAACCTCCAAACCATCCCCATATCAATGGAGTCCAAACAAGCAGGTCATCGAATTCACCCACATCCTAGAAGTGAGCAACTATAGAACGGTGGAATGACCACAACATCTCACTTACAATTTGGAAAGCACATCTTGAGCATTGCTATATAGGTGCCTTCGTGATTAAAATGGCCACTCACAAAATAATCACTTACTCAAAGGTGACAATCTAAGGTGTTCCTTGCTACTTTCACAGCCTAACTGAACATCCCCAAATGCTCCATTCCACATAACAGTCTTGCAAAACTTTAGGTTTCTGGCAAAACTTTAGGTTTCAAGCATTATTCATTTTATTTTTCTGGAGCAGGGGGTCCCCGAACCTGGCAACTTTAAGACTTGTGAATTTCAACTCCCAGAATTCTCCAGCCAGCTATGAAGACCTCTGTTGTAGAGAATATTATAGCCATTCAGAAAGGAGGGGGAGGCAGAACCCAGATCACATAGGATTAATTCTGTTCTGTCGGGCTCTTTGGTAGACTCCTCCCAAAAATTCACAGGTACAAATTTCAGACACACACACATTTGAAAATTCAAAACAATGTTCTTTATAATGAAAATTCACTTAAACTAAGCCCTCTTTCGGTATAGCAAAGAGCACTTGTCTCCAAACAAACTGGTAATTTGTACAAGTCCCTTATCAGTTCTGTGATACTTAGCTTGCAGCTGTGAGGCAATTCACAGTCCTTCTTTCACAAAGTGAAACACCCTTTGCTCTGGTTTAGTTTCAAAGCGGCGAAAAATCAGCACACAAAAGGTCAAAGTCAGTAAAGCAGTCACGAAACACAACGATCAGATAATCCTCCACAATGGCCAAACCCACAGGCTGCTCTTTATAGCAGCCTCCCTAATGACCACAGCCCCACCCAACCACAGGTGGCCTCATTTTCTTTGATAATAACCTCTCAGTTGTTGTTGCCTATGCATCGCTCTCCGCATGCGTGGCTGTATCATTAACTCTTGTTCTGAATCCAAGGAGGAGAGAGATAATTGATCTCCTTCTGAGCTGTCTGCCCCACTCTCCTCCTCCCTGTCACTCATGTCTTCTTGGTCAGAGGAGCCTTCATCATCAGATTCCACCAGGGGCAAAACAGGCCTGCAGCATGTGGATGTCTCCCCCACATCCACAGTCCTTGGGGCAGGAGCAGGGCCAGAGCTAACCACAACAAATTCCAAATCTTATCTCATGATACTTTTCCTAGACACTTTGGTTTGTAGTAGAATTGCCGGCTTTGGGGTTTTTAAATGCTTTTAGGAAGAACTCAGAGGCTGCCCAAAGAAAACGCCCTGTGTTTTCTTTCAATGTCCTTCACTGCAAATTGGATGCTTGGGGTGGAGCTCCATTTTTGCTACCCCGCTGCGTCCATGCCCCCCCCCCCCCGCCAATCCGGGCAGCAGCCCACCCCTACCTGTGACATACCATTCCTTCTTTGGAAAAGACGGTGATGTTTCAACATGCTGGAGGAGAAAAGGCGTTTTAATGAATACTCTTAGGGCTCCATGGTCCCATTTGGGTTTGTAGTCACCGGTAAAATGAGGCTGTATTTCGTTCAGTTGAAAACTAATTTATCCCAGGACTCTGTATAGAAGTGTTTTAATGGTATTGGAAACATTTTTTAAAAAAAATTGTTTCCACCTGTGTAAAGTTCTCTACAAGCCATGTTTAATTCCCAGTAGAAACCGAGCAATTATTTGCACTAGCCTGATTCAAAATCAGCCATTTTTGGAGTGTGGTTTCTCAACCTTGGCAAACTTTAATAGGTTGGGATACAATTCCCAGAATTCCCCAGGCAGCATCCCAGAGGAGGATATTAGGACAACCCAACAAGACTGACACAGACTTCAGAGGAGAATCAGAACTGCAGAACAAAACAATGGCTGCCAACCTGCCTTCCCTTGAGGACCTGTAGACTGCACGAGTCAAAAAGAGGGTGGTGAAAATATTTACTGACCCCTCGCATCCTGGACATAAACTGTTTCAACTCCTACCCTCAAAACGTCACTACAGAGCACTGCACACCCGGACAACTATAAGAATACACCAAAAAAACTACAAGAATATTTTTTCCTGAATGCCATCACTCTGCTAAACATAGAAACATAGAAACATAGAAGTCTGACGGCAGAAAAAGACCTCATGGTCCATCTAGTCTGCCCTTATACTATTTCCTGTATTTTATCTTAGGATGGATATATGTTTATCCCAGGCATGTTTAAATTCAGTTACTGTGGATTTATCTACCACATCTGCTGGAAGTTTGTTCCAAGGATCTACTACTCTTTCAGTAAAATAATATTTTCTCATGTTGCTTTTGATCTTTCCCCCAACTAACTTCAGATTGTGTCCCCTTGTTCTTGTGTTCACTTTCCTATTAAAAACACTTCCCTCCTGGACCTTATTTAACCCTTTAATATATTTAAATGTTTCGATCCTGTCCCCCCTTTTCCTTCTGTCCTCCAGACTCTACAGATTGAGTTCATTAAGTCTTTCCTGATAGGTTTTATGCTTAAGACCTTCCACCATTCTTGTAGCCCGTCTTTGGACCTGTTCAATTTTGTCAATATCTTTTTGTAGGTGAGGTCTCCAGAACTGAACACAGTACTCCAAATGTGGTCTCACCAGCATTCTATATAGTGGGATCATAATCTCCCTCTTCCTGCTTGTTATACCTCTAGCTATGCAGCCAAGCATCCTACTTGCTTTTCCTATCGCCCAACCACACTTCTCACCCATTTTGAGACTGTCAGAAATCACCACCCCTAAATCCTTCTCTTCTGAAGTTTTTGCTACCGTGTTTCCCCGAAAGTAAGACAGTGTCTTACTTTCTTTTTACCCCCAAAAGCCCCACTACGTCTTACTTTCGAGGTATGTCTTACATTGGAAAAAAATTGAAAGGGTCGCGTTCCCGAAGGCATCTCCCCAGAGTCCAGAAGGGCAGCCGCGGGACAGGAGCCTCGTGAGCCCTTTTCCAAGTTCAACCTCAGGGCTCCAAGCGGCGTGCACGCGTGGAGCCACAGACACGTGTCGGGGAAGCATGTGTCTGGAGGGGAGGAGCCGCTCTGCGCAGTTGGGCAGCCCCACCTGCCTGCCGGAAAGGAGGCGGGCGAAGGAGGGTGCAGCTCCGGCCGCTCGCCTCAGAGCCGGTCGGCCTCGCTGGCCGCTTGCAGCCGAGCCTCGGCAGGACTCGGTTGCTGGGACGAACGCCTTCGCTGCAAGCCGCTGCCCGCTCGGCTCGCTTCGGACCAGCGCCGTCCTTCGCTTTGCAAAGCCGGGGAAGAGGTGGTGGCGCCGCGGCGAGGCGAAGGCCAGGGGTGCGCGGGGAGCTTGGAAGCGACGTCATCGGGCTCCCCCCCCCGGCAATACCCCCGTGTTTCCCCGAAAGTAAGACATATGTCTTACTTTCGGGGTACGGCTTATATTAGCCGACCCCCCTGAAACCCCCGATACGTCTTACAATCGGGGGTGTCTTACTATCGGGGAAACAGGGTAACACAGAACTGCCAATACAACACTCAGATTGAGGATTCCTTTTCCCTAACCCCCATGTTCTGTTCGAAAAAACTTCCTAATGTTATGTTCGGGTCACATACGACCCGGACCGAAAACTCTTCATTTGAAGTGCTTATGTTTGGTCAATTTGAAAACTTTTTTCACTTGGAAAGTAGTCTGAACATTTCTGCACACAATGATATGAAAATTGAAATGAAAAAAGTAAATCTTATTGGTTTATTTTGCGGATATATTGCATACCCCCCCCCCGTTTTTGTGAATTTTTTTCAATTTATGGATAGTTTTGCTTGCAAAATCCATTCTATTTTACTAAAGTTGGTGTGGGATTGGTAGCTTGAACATTTCTGAACATAATGATATGAAAATTGAACTGGAAAAATTGATGCATATTGGTTTATTTTGTTGATGAAATGCACACACACCCCCGTTTTTTTGAAATAGTCTTCACTTTATGGATAGTTTTGCTAGCAAAATACATTCTATTTTACTAAAGTTGGTGTGGGATTTGTAGCTTGACCATTTCTGAACATAATGATATGAAAATTGAACTGGAAAAATTGATGCATATTGGTTTATTTTGCACATAAATGGGCCCCCATGCTTATACTCAAATAGGCTTATACTCGAGTACAAGACAATATGGTTTTATATTCAAAAATAAACCAATAAGAATCATTTTTTTCAGTTCATTTCTATTTTTCTTTTGTTCAGGATTGTTTCAAAAGGATATTCCAAATATTTCTAGCCAAATATGTATAAAAAGTGACAATAATGGCACACAGCAAGGCCGAGGGGGGGTGGCCCTTTTGTGGCAAAAATAAACCAATAAGAACCATTTTTTCCAGTTCATTTATATTTTTCTTATATTCAGAAATGTTCAATTTAGTATATCAAACCTTTTGGGGGGAAATTCCTTAGGGATTTGTAGCCCTAAAAAATAGAAATTGACACGAAATTCAGAAAGGATGGGGGGAGGGGCTTTTTGATCAAAATAAAAATATAAGTCTCAATTTTTCCAGTTCAATTTTCATATCATTATGTTCATAAATGTTCAAACTAGTTTTCCAGTTGAAAAAGTTTTCAAAAAGATCAAATTCAAGTACCTAAAAAAATTCTTTTTGGTCCGGTCACATACGAACAGAAACAGACTCGAAGTGATGGGGGTTTTTTGCCCAGAAAACAATTAGCCACCACCCCAAAAATATTTTTTGATGATCAGCATTGTTAAATTGAGTAAATGAATGCCTAAGATTTTAAAGAATATTTTGGATTTGGAGCATAAAAAAATAAAAAGTGAAAATGGTTGCAAGCAGCCGAGGGGGGGGGGAGGCCTTATTTCTGATGTTAAAAAACCAATAAGAATCATTTTTTTCATTTCCTTTATATTTTTCTTATATTCAGAAATGTTCAAGCTACCAATCCCACACCAACTTTAGTAAAATAGAATGGATTTTGCAAGCAAAACTATCCATAAATTGAAAAAAATTCACAAAAACGGGGGGGGCGTGCATTATATCAGCAAAATAAACCAATAAGATTTACTTTTTTCATTTCAATTTTCATATCATTGTGTGCAGAAATGTTCAGACTACTTTCCAAGTGAAAAATGTTTTCAAATTGACCAAACATAAGCACTTCAAATGAAGAGTTTTCGGTCCGGGTCATATGTGACCCGAACATAACATTAGGAAGTTTTTTTGCCCAGCAAAAACTAAGCCCCCCACCCCCCAAAAAAAATTTTCATAGAGAGAACCCCTGAAATGATGAAAAGTCATGAAATTTCAAGTTTCAGATATGCAGGGAAAATGTTTTACCGGGGACTCAAACTTGGTTTCGGGTCACATAGGACCCAAACAGAACAGCAGGGGCACTATTTGACATTTGGAAACATTAAACTGCAGTTTCCATTGCTTTGACCATTTATCTAGTAAAGCTAAATCATTTACCATATTACAGACGCCTCCAGGAATATCAACCCTATTGCACACTTTAGAGTCATCGGCAAATAGGCAAACCTTCCCTACCAAACCTTCCCCTATGTCACTCACAAACATATTAAAAAGAATAGGACCCAGAACAGACCCTTGTGGCACACCGCTTGTAACCTGTCTCTGCTCAGAATACTCGCCATTAACAATAACTCTCTGATGTCTACGCTTCAGCCAGCTGCCAATCCACTGAAATATCCAGGGATTAAGTCCAATCTTCACTAATTTATCTATCAGCTCTTTATGTGGAACTGTACCAACTGTATCAACTTGGCCAATAAAGAATTCTATCTATTCTATCCTATAAAATCTGTTATTCCGGCATTCATTGGATTAAACTTCCCTGAAGCCTTAGACTGGCTCTTGAAATGTTTCTGGAATCTTTTGCAGGACAGGGGCAAAAGGCAACTTTGCCTTGTCTGGAAAGAACAGGAACAAATGACTTCTGTTTTAATACTTTGGTTTCGTCCAGACCGAGAATGTTTTCCCTCCTAGTTCCTTTTATTTGCTGCTTCCCCCAAAAGATACGTGAGAAACGATTTTCAGATTCAATTTTACTCCAATGTGTTTATTTCGGTCTGTGTTTCTTCTGGCCTGGCTTCACAAGATTTTGGCCGTAGGTGTAAGAAGAAAGGAGACAATCCACATAGGATGGTCCAAGAACTTTCCTGGAGGGAGATAGAATTTAGCCCCAGATGTGATGACCCCTTTGTAACATTCATCAGACCCACAAGTGTGGGAGGGAACGTAGGCAAAGCCAGGAAAGACAGAGATGAAATTTAATTCCACTTTGGAATTGGGAGCATTTCTTAAAAATCCTTCTAAATCATTTTAGGAAGTAAACAGCTCTGGTGGTAGGGAGTCAGGGGCTAATCCTTGCTTTTGGGGTCCTTCATGCTCTCTGAGCTTGGCGGTTTTCTTGCAGATGTTTCACTACCGAAGTAGGTAACGACATCAGTGGTAGAAGAGAGTGGGTTTTGTGGAGTAGTGGTGGTGGTGGAGGAGGAGGAGGAAGAAGAGGAGGAGGAGGAGGAGGAAGAAGAGGAGGAAGAAGAAGAAAAGAAGGAGGAGGAAGAAGAAGAAGAGGAGGGGGAGGAAGAAGAAGAGGAGAAGGAGGAAGAAGAAGAGGAGGAGGAAGAAGAAGAGGAGGAGGAGGAGGAGGAGGAAGATTGTTGGGACTTTGGTACTCTGAGCTTGACTGTTTTCTTGCAGATGTTTCATTACCAAACTAGGCAACATTATCAGTGCTAGAAGGATGGTTTGCTGTTTATGATCCTTTCTATAGCAACAGCACTTAGATCTATACACATATACTGTATACACAAATTGCCCCAACAATGTGGGTCCTATTTTAACCGACCTTGGAAGGATGGAGAGCTTAGTCAATCTTCTCTCTTCCTCCCTTCTCTTTCCCTCGATTGCTTGTTTCTTCCCTCCCTCCCTCCCTCAGCCCTCCTTCCTTCCTCCCTCCCTCCTTTCTTTCTTTTATCCTCCTCCCCTCCCTCCCTTCTTTCTTTCTTTCTTTTTTTTATCCACCTCCCCTCCCTCCCTTCTTTCTTTCTTTTATCCTCCTCTCCTTCCTTCCTTTCTCCCTCCCTCCATTCTTTCTTTCTTTCTTTCTTATTCTTTATTACTGTTGTGAGCCACCCCAAGTCTTCGGAGAGGGGCGGCATACAAATCTAATAAATTGAATGGAATGGAATTTTATCCTCCTCCCCTTCCTTCCTTCCTTCCTTCCTTCCTTCCTTCCTTCCTTCCTTCCTTCCTTCCTTCCTTCCTTCCCTCCCTCCTCCCTGCCTCCCTCCCTTCCCATGCTTTGGAGGCTTGGCAAAAGGGAGCCAGGTTTGGGGAGGGGGCATCCCCTCTTTCGCCCACTCCCCAGCGGTGCAGCCTTCCTCCTGGCCGGACTGGACCCGCTTTCTCCTCCAGCCCTGGCAGCGCCCCGACGACAAGAGCCGAAAGAGGCGAGTCCCCCGCCGCCCTAATTCGTTTCCCTGTCCGAGGGGAGGGGGGCTTCCCAGGCGACGGGGAGGGGGCGGGAGGGTCTCGCCATCCTTCGGGGGCAGGGAAGGCCCCCCGAAACTCTCCGGCTCTCTTCCCCCCAAAGCGACTCTCGCTCGCCTGTCCCTCCGCCGATGCTCGACCTGCATCTTCTCCTGGGGGGTCCGGGGGGGGGCGTTGGGGACGGTGGGTAAAAGTCCCTCTGAAAGCCCCGGTCTGTCCGGATCTCACCCGGCCCCCCTCCCTCTCCCTTCCTTCCTCCCTCCCTTCCTTCCTTCCCTTCCCTTCCCTATCCCTTCCTTCTTTTCCTCCCTTCCTTCCTTCCTTGCCCCCTCCCTCTATCTTCCCTTCCCTTCTCTATTCCTTCCTTTCCTTCCTCTCTTCATTCCTCCCCTCCTTCTTCCTCCCCCCTCTTCCTTTCCCTTCTCTATTCCTTCCTCCCTCCCTCCCTCCCCCCTCTCTCTTCCCTTCCCTTCTCCCTTCCCTTCTACTTTCCTTTCCTTTCTCTATCCCTCCAGCCCTCCCTCCTTCTCTCTTCCCTTCCCTTCTTCTTTCCTTTCCTCCCTCTCTCTCTCCCTCTCTTCCTTCTTCCTCCCTCCTTCTCTCTTCCTTTCCCTTCCCTTCTGTATTCCTTCCTTCGTTCCTCCCCTCCCTCCTTCTCTCCTTTCCTCCCTCTCTCTCTCCCTCTCTTCCTTCTTCCTCCCTCCTTCTCTCTTCCTTTCCCTTCCCTTCTGTATTCCTTCCTTCGTTCCTCCCCTCCCTCCTTCTCTCCATCCCTCTCTCCTTCTCTCTTCCCTTCCCTTGTTCTTTCCTTTCCTCCCTCTCTCCCTCCCTCTCTCTTTTCCCTTCCCTATTCCTTCCATCCCTCCATCCCTCCTTCTCTCCCTCCATCCCTCCTTCTCTCCCTCCATCCCTCACTCCTTCTCTCTTCCCTTCCCTTCTTTTTTTTCCTTTCCTCCCTCTCTCCCTCCCTCCCTCCTTCTCCCTTCCCTTCCCTTCCCTTTTTCTTCCTTCCTTCCTTCCTTCCTTCCTTCCTTCCTTCCTTCCTTCCTTCCTTCCGCAGCGGAGTCTCCCACCTTTGCAAGCGGCGGCGGCGGGGTCAGCCTCCTCCTTCCCTCCTTGGGGCGACGGGGGCCGGCTGCTGGAGGGCCGGGGGTCTCGGGCAGGGGACCGGCAGCTCCGACCGCGTCTGGGCTGCGTGACGCCGCTGGCTCTCCTTTCTGCAGAGCTGGGCGCGCTGGCAAGCACAGGCAGGCGGGGTGGAGGGGGGGGCAGCACCGGAGGGAAGGAGGCTTCCGAACCCGTGACGTTGCGGGGGGGGCAGGCGACCGGGTTTTTTGGGTGGGGGGCGGGGGAGAGTCGGTCAAGGGAAGCCGAGCCGAAGTTCCCACGCCAGGAAAAGGAGGCGCGGGGATTCCTCGGGGCAGCCCGGGTGGGCTGGTGGTTCTGGGGCGGGGGGCTGGGGGGGCTTTGCTCTGGCTTTTTTTCAGAGGAGAGAAAGCGGGTGGCGGCCCTTTTTTTCTTTTCTTTCTTTCTTTTCTTTCCTTCTTTTTTTTTCTTTATATCTATCTATCATCTGTATCTATCATCTATCATCTATCTATTATTTACCATCTGTATCTATTTATCTATCTATATCTATCTATCTATCTATCTATCTATCTATCTATCTATCTATCATCTGTATCTGTCTATTATCTGTCTATCTAGTTATTTATCTCTCTCTGTCTATCTATCTATCATCTATCTATCATTTGTATCTATTTATCTATATCTGTCTATCTAGTTATTTATCATCTGTATCTGTCCATCCGTCCGTCCGTCCATCCATCCATCTATCCCTATCTATCTATCATCTATCTATCTATCTACCTACCTATCTATCTATCTATCTATCTATCTATCATCTGTATCTATCATCTATCATCTATCTATTATTTACCATCTGTATCTATTTATCTATCTATATCTATCTATCTATCTATCTATCATCTGTATCTGTCTATTATATGTCTATCTAGTTATTTATCTCTCTCTCTATCTATCTATCTATCATTTATCTATCATCTGTATCTATTTATCTATATCTGTCTATCTAGTTATTTATCATCTGTATCTGTCCATCCGTCCGTCCGTCCATCCATCCATCTATCCCTATCTATCTATCATCTATCTATCTATCTATCTACCTATCTATCCATCCATATCTCTCTCTCTCCATCCATCCATCTCTATACAGTATCTCTCTATCCATCTCTCTCTCTCTCTCTCATCTCTATCACCTATCTATCTATATCTATCTATCTATCTATCTATCTATCTATCTATCTATCATCTGTATCTGTCTATTATCTGTCTATCTAGTTATTTATCTCTGTCTGTCTGTCTGTCTGTCATCTGTACCTGTCTATTATCTGTCTATCTAATTATTTATAATCTCTATCTATCTATCTATCTATCTATCTATCTATCTATCTATCTATCATCTATCTATCTATCATCTGAATCTATTTATCTATATCTGTCTATCTAGTTATTTATCATCTGTATCTGTCCATCCGTCCATCCATCCATCCCTCCCTATCTATCTATCTATCTATCTATCTATCTATCTATCTATCTATCTATCTATCAAAACACCAGGTACTGAATAAACATAAACATAAGTAAAGTAAGTATAGGTAAATAGGACAATAGGACAGTAAAACAGGGACGGTAGGCACGGTGGTGCACTTATGCACGCCCCTTAATTTTTTTTAACAAATTAAAGTGTGGATTTCAAATCCCAGAATTCCCAAGCCAACTTAAACAGGTGGACTTCAGTTCCCAGAATTCCCCATCGATTTATGATTCATGGACTTTAGTTCCCAGAATTCCACAGCCAACTAAAACTGAGTCGAAGGGCAAACTTTTGGGGGTTAGGTGATGATACTACAGAGTCTGGTAGTATATTCCACGCATCAACTACTTGTTTACTAAAGTCATATTTCCTGCAGTCGAGTTTAGAGCAGTTTACTTTACGTTTGTATCTGTCCTGAGCTCGTGTGTTGTTGTGGTTGAATCTGAAGTAGTTGTTGAAAGGAAGGATGTTGTGGCAGATGGTTTAATGGGCTATGCTTAGGTCATGTTAAAGGCAATATATTTCTAAGCTTTCTAAACCTAGACTTGTGGACTTCAACTACAAAGCTGGCTGAGGAACTCTGGGAGTTGAATAGAATTCTTTATTGGCCAAATGTGATTCGACACACAAGGAATTTGTCTTTGATGCACAGGCTCTCAGTGTACATAAAAGAAAATATATATTTGTCAAGACTCATGATGTCATAGTGATTGTCATATGGGTCAAATGAGCAATGAAGAAACAATCAATATTGATTAAAATCAAAAGCAACAAGTTACAGTCATACAGTCATAAGTGGGAGAAAATGGATGATAGGAATGATGGGGGAAAAACTAGTGGAAATAGAAGTGCAGACTTAGTAAATAGTTTGACAGTGTTGAGGGAATTATTTGTTTAGCAGAGTGATGGCGTTTGGGGAAAAAACTGTCCTTGTGTCTAGTTGTCTTGGTGTGCAGTGCTCTGTAGCGACGTTTTGAGGGTAGGAGTTGAAACAATTTATGTCCAGGATGCGAGGGGTCAGTCAATATTTTCCCATCCCTCTTTTTGACTCGTGCAGTCTACAGGTCCTCAACGGAAGGCAGGTTGGCAGCCATTGTTTTGTTCTGCCGTTCTGATTCTCCTCTTAAGTCTGTGTCGGTCTTGCTGGGTTGCAGAACCGACACCAGACAGTTATAGAGGTGCAGATGACAGACTCAATCATTCCTTCAAGTTGCCAAGGTTGGGGACCCCTGGTTTGGAGACGCCTTTGCATTCATAAAAGAGAACAACACCCTTTGGAAGCAGGAATTTTGCAAAAGGCTGAGGATGTGTTTGCCTGTGTTAAGGCTTCAGCCTCTGTAGCCTCTGCTATACAGCTGCAAAAGGAACATAGGACCGCTCCGTTTTTATTTCCGATCAACACATATTCATCGCTGCTTGGTTTAAAGCTGGTGGAATATTGGCACGCTTCCTTCTCCCAGTCGGAGACCTACACCTGTAGGAGAGAGAGAAATCCATCTATTCAGATCATTTCCGTCTACAAGCGAGCTGAGGAACTTGCCTGCTCAAATCTCCCCATCTAAGGAATCTTTTGTGTCTCTTTTGAAAATCACTGCAGCGTGCAATCCTTAATAGTTTTATTTTGCTTAAATGATGTCAACAGCAGGCTTGTCGTTGCCTCCGATTCCCCCTCTTTTTTTTGCAGATGTCAAATATTTTCATTCTCTGCAGAAACCAGAGGGAAGCGGTCATCCTGTCTGGTGCATTTTTCCCCCTGACGTGTGTAGCAATTCTCATTAAATTCTCAAGCCCTAGTGGCGGACGTTGGGAGCAAACCCAGTGCCAAGTGTGTTCCAACACAAGATAATTAGGGTTGTGGGTCTTCTATACCTACCCTGACCTCCCCCTTGAAAAGAAATGGCTCCTTCTCTTTTGGGGAGCGAGAATCAGATTGCAAAAAAAACAAAACAAAAAAACCCTGCCGTCCCTAGGTTCAGAGCAGACGACAGCCCTAGTATGAGCAGTGTGGTCGGGCGGTAGGAAAAGCAAGTAGGATGCTTGGCTGCATAACTAGAGGTATAACAAGCAGGAAGAGGGAGATTGTGATCCCAGTGTATAGAGCGCTGGTGAGACCCCATTTGGAATAATATTGTGTCCAGTTCTGGAGACCTCACCTACAAAAAGATATTGATCAAATTGAACAGGTCCAAAGACAGGCTACAAGAATGGTGGAAGGTCTTAAGCATAAAACGTATCAGGAAAGACTTCATGGACTCAATCTGTATAGTCTGGAGGACAGAAGGGAAAGGGGGGGCATGATCGAAACCTTTAAATATATTAAAGGGTTAAATAAGGTTCAGGAGGGAAGAGTTTTTAATAGGAAAGTGAACACAAGAACAAGGGGACACAATCTGAAGTTAGTTGGGGGAAAGATCAAAAGCAACATGAGAAAATATTATTTGACTGAAAGAGTAGTAGATCCTTGGAACAAACTTCCAGCAGACGTGGTTGGTAAATCCACAGTAACTGAATTTAAACATGCCTGGGATAAACATATATCCATTGTAAGATAAAATACAGGGAATAGTATAAGGGCAGACTAGATGGACCATGAGGTCTTTTTCTGCCGTCTGTCTTCTATGTTTCTATGTATGCTAAAAAATGAGGCATTTAGTAAAATATTTCATACAATAAATCCTGAGTTTTTTTCTGTAAGGACGTCCTTTCAATCTCAGACCAATATCCACTGCAAATAATAACAACAGAGTTGGAAGGGACCTTGGAGGTCTTCTAGTCCAACCCCCAGCTTAGGCAGGAAACCCTACACTACTTCAAACAGGTGTGTATCCAACATCTGCTTAAAAACTTCCAGTGTTGGAGCATTCACAACTTTTGGAGGCAAGCAGTTCCACTGCTCAACCATTCTGACTGTCAGAAAATTTCTCCTTAGTTCTAAGTTGCTTCTCTCCTTGTTTAGTTTCCACCCATTGCTTCTTGCTCTGCCCTCAGGTGCTTTGAAGAATAGGTTAGAAACATAGAAAACTGACGGCAGAAAAAGTCCTCATGGTCCATCTAGTCTGCCCTTATACTATTTTCTGTATTTTATCTTAGGATGGATATATGTTTATCCCAGGCATGTTTAAATTCAGTAACTGTGGATTTATCAACCACGTCTGCTGGACGTTTGTTCCAAGGATCTACTACTCTTTCAGTAAAATAATATTTTCTCATGTTGCTTTTGATCTTTCCCCCAACTAACCTCAGATTGTGCCCCCTTTATTTATTTATTTATTTATTGGATTTGTATGCCACCCCTCTCCGCAGACTCGGGGCGGCTAACAACAATGGTAAAACAACATGTAACAATCCAATTTAATAAAACTACTAAACTAATAGAACCCCTTGTTCTTGTGTTCACTTTCCTATGAAAAACACTTCCCTCCTGAACCTTATTTAACCCTTGAACCTATTTAAATGTTTCGATCATGTCCCCCCTTTTCCTTCTGTCCTCCAGACTCTACAGATTGAGTTCATTAAGTCTTTCCTGATACGTTTTATGCTTAAGACCTTCCACCATTCTTGTAGCCAGTCTTTGGACCTGTTCAATTTTGGACCCTTGACTCCTTCTTCTTTGTGGCAACCCCTGAGATATTGGAAGACTGCTATCATGTCTCCCCTGGTCCTTCTTTTCATTACTCTCAATTCATATACATTTGTACCAATATTCACATAGTCCTTTGGCTTTATGTGTCCTATTTATCTTCAATAAAGATTATACTTTCTTTTTTTTAAAGAAAAAGAGCTTTTGCAAGCTGCTTAGATGTGCTTGATTAAAGAGCCATTAAAAAGAAACCCCTAATAAATCAGCTTTTTTTTTTAAAAAAAAAAACCTCTCCAGTAAATGCTTCCAGAATAAAATGTAATTCTTTGGATTCGTAGCTTTGTCTAGCTTTGGCGTGAAGGGGTTATTTTTCTTCTCCTCTTTTCTCTTAAGTTCTGTCTCGAGTCTTCGCCCACACGAATCTCGGACTCGGCTCAAGAACCCTCCTCTACTCCCCACTAACTCAAGACAGAAGCTGTTAACGGCACATTTGTTCAGATTCCCAAACGATGCACATCAAGAGACCCATGTAGAAGCGCTACGTGTTTGATGTCTGAAATTTTTCCGATTTCCCGCTGTGTGGACAAAAAAAAAAGCTACGGATCTCAACCCCTTCATCCGAAGGCAGCCGAGCATTTTCCCTCATTGCTCAGAGGATACAACGGGGGGCGAGGAAAATGCATCTACTACCCCGAGGAAGGGAAGAGGGAGGGAGGAGGAAAACCTGGCTGTAACCATTTATAATCATTGTTATTACTGTTGTGGTTAGCTCTGGCCCAGCTCCTGCCCCAAGGACTGTGGATGTGGGGGAGACATCCACATGCTGCAGGCCTGTTTTGCCCCCGGTGGAATCTGCTGATGAAGGCTCCTCTGACCAAGAAGACATGAGTGACAGGGAGGAGGAGAGTGGGGCAGACAGCTCAGAAGGAGATCAATTATCTAGCTCCTCCTTGGATTCAGTACAAGAGTTAATGATACAGCCACGCATGCGGAGAGCGATGCATAGGCAACAACAACTGAGAGATTATTATCAAATAAAATGAGGCCACCTGTGGTTGGGTGGGGCTGTGGTCATTAGTGAGGCTGCTACAAATAGCAGCCTGTGGGTTTGGCCATTGTGGAGGATTATCTGATTGTTGTGTTTCGTGACTGCTTTACTGACTTTGACCTTTTGTGTGCTGATTTTTCCCTGCTTTGAACCTTGTTCTGGCTCCGTGAGCCCAATCTTGGGTACTGGTGATGAGTGTAACACTGGCCCTGGACTCAGGTTGCTGCTGCTTAATGCCAGGTCGGTGGTAAACAAAGCTCTCCTCATCCGGGATCTGATCCTGGATGAGGAGGCCGACCTGGCATGTATTACTGAAACCTGGCTGGGCCCGGAGGGAGGTGTTCCTCTCTCTGAAATTTGCCCAGCTGGGTTTCAGATATGGCATCAACCTCGACCCCAGGGAAGGGGGGGAGGAGTGGCTATTATAGCCAGGGAGAGCCTTTGCCTACGTGGACTCATTGCTCCGGAAATTGCGGGTTGCGAGTCACTCTTGATGAAGTTGGACCTAGGGGTTCAGGTGGGCTTATTTCTCACGTACCTGCCTCCCAGCTGCGTGTCAAAAGCCCTGCCTGTGCTACTCGAGGAGGTAGCCGGGTTGGCGGTGGAGTTCCCCAGACTTATTGTCTTGGGGGACTTCAACCTGCCGTCACTCGGCGAAACCTCTGGGTTGGCACAGGAGTTCATGGCCACCATGACAGCCATGGACCTGACTCAAGTAGTACGGGGTCCGACTCATGAGGGGGGGCACGCACCCGACATGGTATTCCTTTCCGAGCAACTGAGTAATGGTCTGAGACTAAGGGGCTTAGAAGCAGTGCCTTTGTCATGGTCAGACCATTTTCTACTACGGCTTGACTTCCTGGCTCCAATCCTTCCCCGCAGGGAGGCGGAACCAATTAAGATGTTCCGCCCCAGACGCCTGATGGACCCAGAGGGCTTTCAGACGGCGCTTGGGGTTATACCAGAGGCACTTGTCCACAGTTCGGCAGAGTCTCTTGCGAAAGCCTGGAACGAGGCTGCAGCAGAGGCCCTTGACCGGATTGCGCCTTTGCGACCTCTCCGTGGCGCTAGACCCCGTAGAGCTCCATGGTTCAACGAGGAGCTCCGGGAGTTGAAACGCCAGAAGAGACGTCTAGAGAAGCGATGGAGGAAGAGTAGGTCTGAATCTGATCGAACACTTGTAAGAGCTTTTATTAAGACTTACAAAGTGGCGCTCAAGGCAGCAAGATGCGCGTACCATGCCGCCTTGATTGCATCAGCGGAATCCCGCCCGGCCGCTCTGTTTAGGGTGACCCGCTCCCTTCTTAATCAGGGGGGAGTTGGGGAACCCTTGCAGAGTAGTGCCGAGGACTTTAACTCGTTTTTCGCTGATAAAGTCGCTCGGATTCGGGCCGACCTCGACTCCAATTGTATAGCAGAGTCGACTGACAACGAGTCAGTCGAGGTGACTGGGGCACGTACTTGTCCACCTGTCTGGGAAGAGTTTGATCTGGTGACACCTGATGAAGTGGACAAGGCCATTGGAGCTGTGAGTTCCGCCACCTGTTTACTGGATCCGTGTCCCTCCTGGTTGGTCTCGGCCAGCAGGGAGGTGACACGGAGCTGGGCCCAGGAGATTACCAACGCTTCCTTGGGGAGGGGAGTTTTTCCATCACTCTATAAAGAAGCGCTTGTGCGCCCCCTCCTCAAGAAGCCCTCCCTGGACCCAGCTGTGCTTAATAACTACCGTCCAGTCTCCAACCTTCCCTTTATGGGGAAGGTTGTTGAGAAGGTGGTGGCACTCCAGCTCCAGCGGTCCTTGGAAGAAGCCGATTATCTAGGTCCCCAGCAGTCGGGTTTCAGGCCCGGTTACAGCACGGAAACCGCTTTGGTCGCGTTGATGGATGATCTCTGGCGGGCCCGGGACAGGGGTTTATCCTCTGTCCTGGTGCTCCTTGACCTCTCAGCGGCTTTCGATACCATCGACCATGGTATCCTTCTGCGCCGGCTGGAGGGGTTGGGAGTGGGAGGCACTGTTCTTCAGTGGTTCTCCTCCTACCTCTCTGGCCGGTTGCAGTCGGTGTTAGTGGGGGGACAGAGGTCGACTCCTAGGTCTCTCCCTTGTGGGGTGCCTCAGGGGTCGGTCCTCTCCCCCCTGCTATTTAACATCTACATGAAACCGCTGGGTGAGATCATCCAAGGACATGGGGTGAGGTATCATCAATATGCTGATGATACCCAGCTTTACATCTCCACCCCATGCCCAGTCAACGAAGCGGTGGAAGTGATGTGCCGGTGCCTGGAGGCTGTTGGGGCCTGGATGGGTGTCAACAGACTCAAACTCAACCCGGATAAGACGGAGTGGCTGTGGGTTTTGCCTCCCAAGGACAACTCCATCTGTCCGTCCATTACCCTGGGGGGGGAATTATTGACCCCCTCAGAGAGGGTCCGCAACTTGGGCGTCCTCCTCGATCCACAGCTCACATTAGAACAACATCTCGCAGCTGTGGCGAGGGGGGCGTTTGCCCAGGTTCGCCTGGTGCACCAGTTGCGGCCCTATCTGGACTGGGACTCACTGCTCACAGTCACTCATGCCCTCATCACCTCGAGGTTCGACTACTGTAATGCTCTCTACATGGGGCTACCTTTGAAAAGTGTTCGGAAACTCCAGATCGTGCAGAATGCAGCTGCGAGAGCAGTCATGGGCTTACCCAGGTATGCCCATGTTTCACCATCACTCCGCAGTCTGCACTGGCTGCCGATCAGTTTCCGGTCACAATTCAAAGTGTTGGTTATGACCTTTAAAGCCCTTCATGGCACTGGACCAGAATATCTCCGAGACCGCCTCCTGCCGCACGAATCCCAGCGACCAATTAGGTCCCACAGAGTGGGCCTTCTCCGGGTCCCGTCAACTAAGCAATGTCGGTTGGCGGGCCCCAGGGGAAGAGCCTTCTCTGTGGCGGCACCGGCCCTCTGGAACCAACTCCCCCCGGAGATTAGAACTGCCCCTACTCTTCCTGCCTTCCGCAAACTTCTTAAAACCCACCTTTGCCGTCAGGCATGGGGGAATTGAAACATCCCCCCCCCCTGGGCACGTTGAATTTATATATGGTATGCTTGTGTGTGAGTCTGTTAGTTTGTGGGGTTTTTTTTTTAAATCTTTAAAATTTTAAATTGTTGATTACTTATGATTTGTCTTTTACATGTTGTGAGCCGCCCCGAGTCTTCGGAGAGGGGCGGCATACAAATCCAAGTAATAAATAAAATAAATAAATAAACCAGAGCAAAGTGTGTTTCACTTTGTGAAAGAAGGACTGTGAATTACCTCACAGCTGCAAGCTAAATATCACAGAACTGATAAGGGACTTGTACAAATTACCAGTTTGTTTGGAGACCAGTGCTCTTTGCTATCCCAAAAGAGGGCTTGGTTTCAGTGAATTGTCATTATAAAGAACATTGTTTTGAATTTTCAAACGTGTGTGTGTCTGAAATTTGTACCTGTGAATTTTTGGGAGGATTCTACCAGAGAGCCCGACAGAACAATTACCCACGGCACTTCAGCAGGAAATAAGTGTAGTTCCATGTAAAGAAATTCATTTTTAATACAACTCCATTTTCTGGTTGGTCTTTCCCTGTTTCCTTGGGATCACTTGCAACTACTCAAGAGGTCTCAATTTGGCTTTCCTCCTTTAGTAATTAAGTGGCCTGCCTTGTAGGGTTCAACACTGTGGCTATCCCTACATAGAAACATAGAAGATTGACAATAGAAAAAGACCTCCTGGTCCATCTAGTCTGCCCTTATACTGTTTCCTGTATTTTATCTTAGGGTGGATCTATGTTTATCCCAGGCATGTTTACATTCAGTTCCTGTGGATTTACCAACCACGGTCTGCTGGAAGTTTGTTCCAAGCATCTACTACTCTTTCGGTAAAATATTTTCTCACGTTGCTTCTGATCTTTCCCCCAACTAACCTCAGATTGTGTCCCCTTGTTCTTGGGTTCACTTTCCTATTAAAAACACGTATTTATTTATTGGATTTGTATGCCGCCCCTCTCTGTGGACTCGGGGCGGCTAACAACAGTGATAAAAACAGCATGTAACAATCCAATACTAAAACCACTAAAAAACCCTTATTTATAAAACCAAGCATACATACAAACATACCATGCATAAATTGTAGAGGCCTAGGGGGAAAGAATATCTCACTTCCCCCATGCCTGACAGCAGAGGTGGGTTTTAAGGAGCTTACGAAAGGCGAGGAGGGTGGGGGCAATTCTAATCTCTGGGTGGAGTTGGTTCCAGAGGGCCGGGGCTGCCACAGAGAAGGCTCTTCCCCTGGGTCCCGCCAAACGACATTGTTTAGTCGACGGGACCCGGAGAAGGCCAACTCTGTGGGACCTAACTGGTCGATGGGATTCGTGTTCCCTCCTGAACCTTATTTAACTGACAATTCCCTAATATTTCCCTGACATTTCCCCGTAACTTGTGATCTAGTTAAGGTGTGGTTGTAGATGACGTCGTACCAAACGGCTAAGCCGTGGAGAAGTATCAATAGCTGAGGAAGCAAGTTCTTGTCAGTTATACTCATGTTTGCTTGACTCTGCCAGGCGGCACGATCCATTTAAAAAACAAACATATTTCCCCGACTTTTAAACATTTTACTAATTTGTTTTTTCCCCGATTTATTCCGTTTCCTTCACGAATTCCTTGATAATTCCCTGATATATGTATGGGATTATGACTGCTTTATATTAACCGGGTTTCTTTTCATATGGGGTTTTACATCGTTTAGAATAGATCATGTTCGACTTCTTTTTATTGCTCCGTATCTATTTGTGTTTCTATTTATATTATTATTCTCAGCCGCCGTGAGTCCTTCTCGATTGAGCGGCATAGAAGTCG
Source organism: Erythrolamprus reginae (assembly GCF_031021105.1). Classification (NCBI taxonomy): domain Eukaryota; kingdom Metazoa; phylum Chordata; class Lepidosauria; order Squamata; family Dipsadidae; genus Erythrolamprus; species Erythrolamprus reginae. The sequence continues at coordinate 54,650,360 of NC_091958.1, forward strand.
AATGAATGAATGAATGAATGAATGAATGAATGAATGAATGAATGAATGAATGAATGAATGAATGAATGAATACTTCCCGAACCGCTGATTTCCCTGATAATTCCTGGATTTCCCTGTTTTCCAGGTTTGCTGGCCACCACGATACAATGACAATAAAGTATTTATTTTTAAACTTTATTTATTAAAAAAAGCGGCACGCTCGCGGTCACTCAATTCTTATAACGGCCCCTCTCGCAAGCCGCCCGGCCAGCTCCAGCCCATCCTCCTTTCAATAGCAGTCGACTTTGTTCTCCTCCCCGTCACCCGCGGCGGCTAAGATATCCTGCAGCAGAGACTGGGGGTTCCTCTCCAAGTGATCGCTGCTCACATCCAGAGCCCTCCGCACACCCTCCAGGTCCGTCGATTCTAGGATCAGGCGCAGCCTTTCCGGATCCCAGCAATCTTTTTCCGCGGCCTCCCCAGCAGGAAGGCTCAAAATGGAAGAAGGGGTCTCGGTAAGAACTTCCTTTAGATCCCCGCGATCTCCCAACGGCGACGATTCCAACCGGCGTTTGCAAAGGGCGGATTTCAGAACCAAAAGGACCTCGCAGGCTTTGAGCGCCACCGGCCTGTCGCAGTCCCGAAGGGCTCTGAAAAGGAAACCGGGCAATTCCGTTTGGCAGAAGAGCCGCGAGGCGTCGGCGAGATCCGTCAGAGTCTTGGGAAGCGAAGCAGAGCTCTCCGCTGGACCGGACTCGCCAAATGCCTGCGCGATGAAAACTCTCGCCAGTTCCAGAGCGTTAATTTTGACTTCCCAGTCTAAGTCTCCGTCCGCGGCGCGAAGAGCTCGGGAAACAAATCTGGTGGGGTCTGCCAAAGCCTCCGGGTGCCCTTCCTTCAACCAGTGGACGAAGACGCTGATGGCAGCTCGGCGTGGAAAACCTTCCGTGTCTGAGGACAAGATTTCCAGCAAGCGGGCATCTCCGGCACGGATCTGGGGAACAAGTGGACAGAGAGAATCTCAAAAGGGAACCTTGGCATCTCTGGGTTTGAGCAGGGGGTGGCGCAGTGGTTAGAGTGCAGCCCTGCAGGCTACTTTGGCTAACTGCTAGCTGTAGTTCGGGAGTTCAGATCTCACCACCGGCTCCAGGTTGACTCAGCCTTCCATCCTTCCCAGGTGGGTCAAATGAGGACCCAGATTGTTGGGGGCGATATGCTGATTTTGTAAACTGCTTAGAGAGGGCTGCAAAAGCACTACGAAGCGGTATAAAATGCTAAATGCTATTGCTATTCTTCTTTGCTTCCCTCCTTCTTTCCTTCCTTCTTTCTTTCTTTCTTTCATTCTTTCTTTCCTTTCTTCCTTCCTTCCTTCCTAGGACCCAGATTGTTAGGGGCAAGAGGCTGACTCTGTAAACCACTTAGAGAGGGCTGTAAAAGCACTAGGAAGTGGTATATAAGTCTAAATGCCATTGCTATTGCTATTCCTTCTTTCCTTCCCTCCTTCCAAGGTGGGTCAAATGAGGACCCAGATTGTTGGGGGCAAGAGGCTGACTCTGTAAACTGCTTAGAAAGGGCTGTAAAAGTACTACAAAGTGGTATATAAGTCTAAGTGGTATTGCTCTTCCTTCCTTTCTTCCTTCCTTCCTTCCATCCTTCCTTCTTTCCTTCCCTCCTTCCTTTGTGGGTAAATTAAGACCCAGATTGTTGGGGCCAAGAGGATGATTCTGAAAACGCTGGCTGGGGAATTCTGGGAGTTGAAATCCAGATACCTTCAAGTTGCCAAGGTTGGGAAACACTGGCTTAGAGGGCTGTAAAAGCACTACAAAGCAGTATATAAGTCTAAATGCCATTGTTATTCCTTCCTTCCTTCTTTCCTTGCATGTTTCTGAACTTCCGATTTGCCCAGTTTGGGCCGTTTTTTGCCTTCTGGGGCTTCCCTGAAGCCTCCAGAGGGCGAAATGTCCCTCCCCAAAGCTGAAATTTAGCTGGCTAGCCTCCGCATGCGTGCTGGAGCTGATAGAGACCAACGCCTTGCATGATATAGCTCTGCCTACCACCTGTGGCACATGTGTCATAGGTTCACCATCACAGGTGTAGGGTCTCCTGCTTGGTGGGGAGGGTTGGACTAGATGACCTCCAAGGTCCCTCCCAACTCTACTCACGGAGAGAAAGGGCGAATTAAAGTCCCAGGTTGCATACAAACATCATACCTCTTTGGTGTCCTCGTTCCTTTCGACATCAGGCGCTTCCGGGCCCGAGTGGGCCGCGAGGGAGAAACGGCCCCAGGTCTTGACGGCGCTGGCACGCACGTAGCTCTCGGGGTCGTTCAGAAGGTCTCCCAGAAGCCTGGGCAACTCTGACGAGAGCAGCTCTTGCCAGAACCAGCCCAGCCCTGTGTAAGGAAAGGGCACGGCTAAAACACAAGGGAGACTTTGAACTTAACAACAGTCCATTTAAGGGCCCATTCAAACTTACGACACTGGACAAAAAAAGTGACTTACGACCCCTTTCCACACTTACAACTGTTGCAACAACCCAATGGCCACAGGATCAAAATTTAACTGATTAATATTTATGACAGCGTCATTATCTATCTATCTGTCTGTCTGTCTGTCTGCCTACCTATCCATCCATATCTCTCTCTATCCATTTCTCTCTCTCATCTCTATCACCTATCTATTTTTCTATCTATCTATCTATCTATCTATCTATCTATCTATCTATCTATCTATCTATCTATCTATCTACATACCTACCTATCCATCCATCTCTATCCATCTCTCTCATCTCTATCACCTATATCTATCTATCTATCTATCTATCTATCTATCCATCCATCTCTCTCTCTCATCTCTATCACCTCTCTATCTGTCTATCTGTCTGTCTGTCTGTCTATCTATCTATCTCTCTATCTATCCATCCATCTCATTTCTATCACCTATCTGTCTATCTGTCTATCTATCTCTCTATCTATCCATCCATCTCATTTCTATCACCTATCTGTCTATCTATCTATCTATCTATCTATCTATCTACATACCTACCTATCCATCCATCTCTATCCATCTCTCTCATCTCTATCACCTATATCTATCTATCTATCTATCTATCTATCTATCCATCCATCCATCTCTCTCTCTCATCTCTATCACCTCTCTATCTGTCTATCTGTCTGTCTGTCTGTCTATCTATCTATCTATCTCTCTATCTATCCATCCATCTCATTTCTATCACCTATCTGTCTATCTGTCTATCTATCTGTCTGTCTGTCTGTCTGTCTGCCTACCTATCTATCCATCCATCCCTCTCATCTCTATCACCTATCTATCTATCTATCTATCTATCTATCTATCTATCTATCTATCTATCTATCTATCTATCTACCTACCTACCTACCTACCTACCTATCCATCCCTCTCTCATCTCTATCACCTATCTATCTATCTATCTATCTACCTACCTACCTACCTACCTACCTACCTATCCATCCCTCTCTCATCTCTATCACCTATCAGGCCGGAGCAAGATGCTAGTACTCAACAAAGCCAGTGTGGGCAACCAGATTTCCTTCACAACTGGTTTGCTAACTTAGCAACTGCAGCGACTGACTGAACCTCCTGTGCTAAGTGGTGGGGGGCTTCATCCCTGGGAGCTTTCGAGAAGAAACTGGGTTGCCATCTGTCAGAAATGGGGTGGATTGGGGTGGGGTTGGACTAGATGACCTCCAAGGCCCCTTCCAACTCTTATTCATCTGCTATCTTGGTGCTCCCTCACCTCTCAAACGCTTCATCGCCAGGCTGAGAAACTCCAGGGAGGAATCACGTACTTCCCAGCTTGGACTGCACAGGTGTTTCCGTAACACCTGCACTGCATCTTTAAAGAAAAGGAGAGAAAATTGTAGACTGAAGAACTTGGCTATCCTTTCTTTTTTAAAAAAAAAACATAAAATTATTCATTTCTTATAAAAGTATCGAGCACAGTGCGACCATCCTGGCCTTATCTCCGCTATAATATAATATATTATATACACTAAAATATATAATACTGTATACACTAATATATACATATAATATACACTAATATATAATATAGTCCTTCATGGCATCGGACCAGAATATCTCCGGGACCGTCTTCTGCCGCACGAATCCCAGCGACCGGTTAGGTCCCACAGAGTTGGCCTTCTCCGGGTCCCGGCGACTAAGCAATGTCGTTTGGCGGGGCCCAGGAGAAGAGCCTTCTCTGTGGTGGCCCCGACCCTCTGGAACCAGCTCCCCCCAGAGATCAGAGTTGCCCCCACCCTCCTTGCCTTTCGCAAGCTCCTTAAAACCCACCTCTGTCGTCAGGCATGGGGGAATTGAAATTTTTTCCCTTCCCCCTAGGCTTATAGAATTTATACATGGTATGCTTGTATGTATGAGTGGTTCTTTAAATTGGGGTTTTTTTAGATTGTTTTTAATACAGATACGAGCTGCTCTACATGCGAGTATTTCAAGATACGAGCCACGAGGGGAGAGACATTTCTGTTCTAGTCCCGAGCTCAAATTCGGGATACGAGCCGAGCATCCACTAGGTGGCGCAAGAATCCTTGCTTTTGGTTATCTCGGAGGGGGGAAAAGTTATTTGTTCCAGATACGAGTTGCCTCGAGATACAAGTTCCCTTATGGAACGAATTATGCTCGTATCTAGGGGTACTACTGTATTAGATTTGTTTACATTGTCTTTTTATATTGTTGTTAGCCGCCCCGAGTCTTTGGAGAGGGGCGGCATACAAATCTAATAAATACAAATACAAGATACTATATTTATTTATTCTCGTCCAGCCGTGCTATTTACACCTCTGAGAAACTTTTGGTGTTCCTGGAGGTCAGCGAGGGAGGCGGAAGGTTGCAAGGCAATCATTAGCCATTTCAGGGTTCCTTGAAGGGCTTTCTTCAAGATCTGCAACGAAGCGGAAAGACATTTAATTGACTAACGCGTTTCCCCCAAAAAATAAGATCGGGTCTCATCTTAATGTTTGCTCCAAAAAACACATCAGGGGTTATTTTCTGCTTAGGTTATGTTTTTGAGAAAACAAAGTACTACAGGGGGTGGACAAAGAAATGGAAACACCTTGCAGCTCTTCCGTGGAATCCAGATTTGTGAAGCTCCCTTCGAACAGTTTTTGTGGACACTGGGTTCTGTCCGTGTCCATTGAGCTCGGCAGTGATTCGAGCACCAACAATTTGGCCTCTTTGAAAGTCTGAGAGGTCTGCCATTTCTAGAAGGTTATAACCAATTTACTTAAATTTATTTTCAAAAAAACATATCAAATAACAGAATTCTTTTTTTAAAAAAAAACATTAAAATATGTCAACTTTTGATTGATTTGAACATGTTCAAACATTATGATGCCAAAAAGTCAAGTGTTTCCATGTTTTTGGTCCACCCCCTGTAAATGTGTCTGGCTGACGATCTTAACTGGGGTTTATTTTGGGTGTAGGGCTTATATTACGAGCATCCTGAAAAATCATGCCAGGGCTTATTGTCTGGTTGGGTCTTATTTTGGGGGAAACACGCTGTTACAACGGGTATGGCTACAGCCTTGGGTTATTTGTAAAAATATGAAAAGCAGGGTATGGCTCAGGACCAGATTATCTTTGTAACCTCATGTATCCCAGTGGCCCATTCGGTTCCATAGACCAGTGTTTCCCAACCTTGGCAACTTGAAGATATTTGGACTTCAACTCCCAGAATTCCCCAGCCAGCTAATTCTGGGAGTTGAAGTCCAGATATCTTCGAGTTGCCAAGGTTGGGAAACACTGCCATAGACAATGTCAACTGGCGGAGCCTAGGGGAAGAGCCTTCTCTGTGGCGGCCCTGGCCCTCTGGAACAAACTCTCTCCAGAGATACCTTCCACCCCCTCCCTCCTGGTCTTTTGTAAGGCTTTAAAAATCTACCTCTGCCGGGGGGCATGGGGGGCCATGAATGATAAGACTGTCTCCAGCCAATACTAGATATGTTCGGACTGGATGAATGTGTGTGAATGTACACGGGGTCTTTTTACATTTTTTTTACTAAATTTCCATAATCTTTTATAGTTGTTTAGATTTAATAATAATAATAATAATAACAACAACAACAACAACAATAACAATATAACAGTAATAGTAATAGCAATAATAATAATACTAATAATAATACTAATAATAATAATAATTTATTAGACTTGTATGCCTCCCCTCTCCGAAAACTCTTATATATTGTTGTATTTAATGTTGTACGCTGAGTCGCCTAGAGAAGAGCAGCATAGAAATCTAATTAAATAAAATAACTAATTAACTAACGAACTCCAGAATCTGCCGGTGGTCTAGCAGAGGTGATGTATCTCTCTGGCTTTTTTTCCCATTTCTCGTCCAAATGAAAGTCCCATGGGATTGGGTGGCATTGAAGTCAATTAAATTACATTAAATTAAAATTAAATCTAAGTAACCGTTCCTTATGGAGGACAATTTTGCACTCACCACAGGATTGCTGTCTGGACTGCGTAAGTATGTCAGAAGAACGTCAAACACTGGTAGCCTTTCTTCGTTGTCAACCGATGCTAAATAAAGAGAACAAGCAACGTGAGAAAATATGATTTGACTGAAAGAGTAGTAGATGCTTGGAACAAACTTCCAGCAGACGTGGTTGGTAAATCCACAGGAACTGAATTTAAACTTAGATCCATTCTAAGATAAAATACAGGAAATAGTATAAGGACAAACTAGCCGCCCCGAGTCTTCGGAGAAGGGCGGCATACAAGTCTAATAAATTATTATTATTATTAGATGGACCATGAGGTCTTTTTCTGTTTCTAAGATGCGTTGAGTGTTCCCTTAATTTTTTTGAGCAGTGTATACTCTGTAACAATTATAACAATAGTAACTGTTTAATAACAATGGATAATTTTGATTAACATTTTATTAAAATTCCTGTTTTGCCAAAACACCGATGGGTAGAATTTCTGGCACAGCTGCAATCCTTCTGCAGCTGCGTAGCCAACACAAGTCTTATACTTACCAGACCATTGTGATAATGCGCCCAGGAGACTGAGGGCTGCCCTCTGGACTCGAAAGCTGCCAATCAAGAGGTGACTTAGTGTAGAGTCCAAGGAGGAGGAGGAGGATACAGCCTGGCCGGCGCAAAGCTGTAGTACGGTCAGCACAGAGCACAGCAAAGTTTTATGGGGAAACTCCACTTCCAAACACGCCTGAGGAAGCAACAGATATGGGTTGTTCTAAGCTAGTTTAATCAGAGCTGCAATTCTGTAGAGCAGAGGATCTCAACTGCAGCAACTTTAAACTCTGTTGGACTTCAATTCCCAGAATCCCACAGAGTTAGCATTGGTGGATTTCAAATCCCCAGGATTCCCCAGCCGGCACCCTTAGAGATTTCCAGGCTTCAAATCTGGAAAAGGATGATGGAGTCTCACATAAGAACCTAAGAAGAGCCCTGCTGAATCGGGCCAAAGTCCATCAAGTCCAGCATTCTGTGTCCCACAGTGTCCCACCAATTGTCCATGGGGATCTTGAGCAGAAAGAGAAGGCAAAACCCTCCCTTTCCCTTGACCCCCAACAATGGGACCCAAGGGAACCCTGCCTGCCTCAACCAATATAGAGGTGGCACTTGGACATCCCTTTCAATCACCACCGATACACTTGGCATCCATGAATCTGTCTAATCCTGCCTTGAAGCTCTCCAGGCTGACAGCTGTCACAACCTGTCCTGGAAGTGAATTCCATTAACCAAGGACCCTCTGGATGAAGAAATATTTCCCTTGATTTGTCCTTACTTTCTCACCTATGAGCTTTAGGGAGGGCCCCCTCGTCCTAGTATTGTGTGATAGAGAAAAGGATTTTTCTCTATCCACCTTTTCTATCCCATGCGTGATTTTATACACTTCGATCAAGTCACGCCTTCAACGCTGTTTTTCAAGGCTGAAGAGACCAAGGTGTTGCAACCTGGTTTCCTAAGGGAGTTGCTCCATTTCCTTGATCATTCTTGTTGCCCTTTTTTGCACCTTTTCCAGTCCCATTATATCCTTCTTGAGGTGCAGTGACCAGAACAGTACACAGTACTCCAAGTGTGGTCTCACCATCGATTTGTACAGAGACAATACATCACTTGCCAACCTATTTTTGATTCCTTTCCTAATCAATGCCAAGTTCAAAGCTTCCTGGGAAGCTTTGAACTTGCAGAAGACACTAGCTGCTGTAGCCTAGATGAGGAGCTCTTGCCTCAGAAGCAGGAAGGTGTAAGTTCAATCTTAGGTAGAGGTAGATGCTTGGGCAGGAGGGTTGGACTAGATGACCTGCAAGGACACCTCCATCCCTGGTACTCTATTAAATTAAATTCAATTCAATTCAATTTATTAGATTTGTATGCCGCCCCTCTCCGAAGACTCGGGGCGGCTCACAACAATAATAAAAACAATATTCCAGCGAAAACAAATCTAATATTAAAAAGCACACAAAACCCTGTCATATTTAAAAAAGCAAACAACATATACCCACCTCTGCCGCCAGGCATGGGGGAATTGAGATCCTCTTTCCCCCTAGGCCTTTACAATTCTATGCACGGTATGTCTGTATGTATGTTTGGTTTTTATATTAATGGGTTTTTAATCATTTCTAATACCAAATTACTATTGTACACTGTTTTATTGTCGCTGTTAGCCGCCCCGAGTCTCCGGAGAGGGGCGGCATACAAATCCAATAAATAAATAAATAAATAAATAAATAAATAAATAAATAAATAAATAAATAAATAAATATACATTTCCTGTGGGTTAAGATGCTGGGGAAGCTTTTGGCATGAAAAGCAAAATGGTTTTCGAGGCAAAATATTCGGGAAAGCCCGGTCGACTTTGGGAATAAAGCACCTGGATGATGAAGACTCTTCCCAGACATGTAAAGAGAGCTTGTTTTTTTCTTACCGACTCCTGGATGTCCTCAAGATAAGCCATCATCTGACACAGGAGACTGATAGAGAGAAGAGGCTCTACAGAGGAAACATCTGAAAAAATGGGATTAAACGACAAGGATCAGACCAAAGGCATCTCTGACACGGCTGGACAAACCTCTACAAACAGGAGAATGAATGAATGAATGAATGAATGAATGAATGAATGAATGAATGAATGAATGTATGTATGTATGTATGTATGTATGTATGTATGTATTTAGTAAGTAAGTAAGTAAGTAAGTAAGTAAGTAAGTAAGTAAGTAAGTAAGTAAGTAAGTAAGTATGCCGCCCCTCTCCGTAGACTCGGGGTGGGTCACAGCAGTGATAGAAACAATGTACAATACAAATCTAATAATACGAAGTTAAAAACCCATAATTTAAAAAACATGCACACAACACACCATACATAAATCATATAGGCCTGGAGAAGATATTTCAATTCCCCCATGCCTGACGGCAGAGGTGGGATTTGAGAAGTTTACGAAAGGCAAGAAGGGTGGGGGCAATTCTGATCTCTGGGGGGGAGTTGGTTCCAGAGGGCCGGGGCCGCCACCGAGAAGTCTCTTCCCCTGGGTCCCGCCAAATGATATTGTTTAGTCGACGGGACCCGGAGAAGGCCAACTCTGTGGGACCTAACCGGTCGCTGGGATTCGTGGGGCACACATCGATCCTACAAAGCACTGGGGCTGTTCTAACCCAGTCTCCAGATAATCCAAAGCCTTTTTTTCCCTACCCATCCATTCTAACTAACTCAGGGATCCCCACAAATGGGGGACAAAATTTTTGCAACCGGGCCATGGATAATGACCACGCGCACATCCTTACTTAAGTATTGTCTTAAAAATGCGAGTTCCAGGTATACTTATAGATAAAGAAGCGATAGCCATCACGGTCTCCAGAACATTAAAAAAAAATTATTTTAAACTACTAAAAAACCACTAAGCTTTCGTCAGCCCCTACTGGTTACAAGCGGTGTGCCACAAGGGTCTGTTCTGGGTCCTATTCTTTTTAATATATTTGTGAGTGACATAGGGGAAGGTTTGGTAGGGAAGGTTTGCCTATTTGCCGATGACTCTAAAGTGTGCAATAGGGTTGATATTCCTGGAGGCGTCTGTAATATGGTAAATGATTTAGCTTTACTAGATAAATGGTCTAAGCAATGGAAACTGCAGTTTAATGTTTCCAAATATAAAATAATGCACTTGGGGAAAAGGAATCCTCAATCTGAGTATTGTATTGGCAGTTCTGTGTTGGCAAATACTTCAAAAGAAAAGGATTTAGGGGTAGTGATTTCTGACAGTCTCAAAATGGGTGAACAGTGCAGTCAGGCGGTAGGGAAAGCAAGTAGGATGCTTGGCTGCATAGCTAGAGGTATAACAAGCAGGAAGAGGGAGATTATGATCCCACTATATAGAATGCTGGTGAGACCACATTTGGAATACTGTGTTCAGTTCTGGAGACCTCACCTACAAAAAGATATTGACAAAATTGAACGGGTCCAAAGACGGGCTACAAAAATGGTGGAAGATCTTAAGCATAAAACGTATCAGGAAAGACTTAATGAACTCAATCTGTCTAGTCTGGAGGACAGAAGGAAAAGGGGGGACATGATCGAAACATTTAAATATATTAAAGGGTTAAATAAGGTCCAGGAGGGAAGTGTTTTTAATAGGAAAGTGAACACAAGAACAAGGGGACTCAATCTGAAGTTAGTTGGGGGAAAGATCAAAAGCAACATGAGAAAATATTATTTTACTGAAAGAGTAGTAGATCCTTGGAACAAACTTCCAGCAGATGTGGTAGATAAATCCACAGTAACTGAATTTAAACATGCCTGGGATAAACATATATCCATCCTAAGATAAAATACAGGAAATAGTATAAGGGCAGACTAGATGGACCATGAGGTCTTTTTCTGCCGTCAGACTTCTATGTTTCTGTTTCTATGAATAAGCTGCAAATTAAAAAAAAATATCCTGCTATATAGCAGGTATCCACTTTAAGTTCTGATACCAAAGTTACTTAATGTATAAAGCGTAATGCTTTATTTTGTCTTGTGTGTATGTATGTATGGTATGCTTTCTTTCTATGTCTTTTTGTTTTTATCAATGTAAATAACCAATAAAGACATTTAAAAAGAAAAAAAGATAAAGACTGTGGGGTACCACTCACTTGGGGAGGCTAAGTGATGCGAAGTGGCTCGCAAGATGTAGTCCATAGGCTCGAGCAAAACGGCCAGGCTCTGGGCTTTGATGGCCTGCGGGCTTGAAGGAGAGAGAAAAATTTGCTTTGCATGCACGAGGTGCTAGAACTTTGCCTCGGTTGGGTGTTCGTTAAAAGGTTTCTTTCGCAAGTCGAAATCCCTGCAACGTAAAACCACACACCATGCCTAACTACCCACACCAGGCTTCGAATTACACTCGAAAAAAATAAAGGGAACACACTCAAATAACACATCCTGGATCTGATCAATTAGGAAGTGTTGTGGTTAGCTCTGGCCCAGCTCCTGCCCCAAGGACTGTGGATGTGGGGGAGACATCCACATGCTGCAGACCTGTTTTGCCCCCTCCGGTGGAATCTGCTGATGAAGGCTCCTCTGACCAAGAAGACATGAGTGACAGGGAGGAGGAGAGTGTGGCAGACAGCTCAGAAGGAGATCAATTATCTCTCTCCTCCTTGGATTCGGAACAAGAGTTAATGATACAGCCACGCATGCGGAGAGCGATGCTTAGGCAGGAACAACTGAGAGATTATTATCAAAGAAAATGAGGCCACCTGTGGTTGGGTGGGGCTGTGGTCATTAGTGAGGCTGCTATAAAGAGCAGCCTGTGGGTTTGGCCATTGTGGAGGATTATCTGATCGTTGTGTTTCGTGACTGCTTTACTGACTTTGACCTTTTGTGTGCTGATTTTTCCCCGCTTTGAAACTAAACCAGAGCAAAGTGTGTTTCACTTTGTGAAAGAAGAAGGACTGTGAATTGCCTCCCAGCTGCAAGCTAAGTATCACAGAACTGATAAGGGACTTGTACAAATTACCAGTTTGGTTGGAGACGTGTGCTCTTTGCTATACAAAAAGAGGGCTCTGTTTATTTGCATTTTCGGTATAAAGAACATTGTTTTGAATTTTCAAACGTGTGTATGTCTGAAATTGTATCTGTGCATTTTTGGTAGGATTCTACTAGAGAGCCCGACAGAACAGGCAGCAACACTGATGGACCATCAATTTCACCTGAGGTTGTGCACATTCAACTTTGTACAGAACAAAGTATACAATAAGGATATTTCATCCGTTCAGATCTAGAATGTGTTCTTTGAATGTTCCCCTTATTTATTTATTTTTGAGCAGTATACTTAGCAAACCCCTCAATGAAGCTTGTTCATTATTATCATTCTAGGAATTCTGGGAATTGAAGGCCACAACCGTTAAAGTTGCCAACAGCATTAGATCAAAGCCTCCTTTTTAAAAAAAGCATCTGTTCCTACCATGTCTCAAGCTTCAAAAGTCCGTGGGCCAAGGGGCCAACCTCAGCAGGGCTGATATTCTTCAGGGCAAGTCCTACCAGCTTCCAAAGGCTGCATTCGTGACAGCTAAAGGCAGGAGACCTGTTGAAGAAGGCAAGAACAATGCAAGAACCCTACTTACAAGCACTGTCCCACCATCGTTAACCAATTCACCTCCGGAACCGCCTGCTACCGCACGAATCCCAGCGACCGATAAGGTCCCACAGAGTTGGCCTTCTCCAGGTCCCGTCGACCAAACAATGTCGTTTGGCGGGCCCCGGGGAAGAGCCTTCTCTGTGGCAGCCCCAGCCCTCTGGAATCAACTCCCCACGGTGATTAGAACTGACCCCACACTCCTTGTCTTTCGTAAATTACTCAAGACCCACCTTTATCGCCAGGCATGGGGGAGTTGAGACACCTTTCCCCCAGGCTTTTTTATATTTATGTTTGGGTATATATATGTTGTTTGCTTTTAAAAATATGATAGGGTTTTCTGTGCTTTTTAATATTAGATTTGTTTTCGCTGGAATATTGTTTTTATTATTGTTGTGAGCCGCCCCGAGTCTTCAGAGAAGGGTGGCATACAAATCTAATAAACTGAATTGAATTGAATTGAAGGTTCTTAAGAACATAAGAACATCAGAAGAGCCCGCTTGAATCGGGCCAAAGCCCATCGAGTCCAGCATTCTGTATCACACAGTGGCCCCCCAATTGTCCATGGGGATCTTGAGCAGAAAGAGAAGGCAAGACCCTCCCTTTCCATTGATCCCCACCAAATGGTATCCAAGGGAACCCTGCCTGCCTCAACCAACATAGAGGTGGCACTTGGACATCTGTTTCAATAACCACCGATACTCTTGGCATCCACAAATCCATCCAATCCTGCCTTGAGGCTCTCTGGGCTGACAGCTGTCATGACCTCTCCTGGAAGGGAATTCCATCAACCAAGGACCCTCTGGGTGAAGAAATATTTCTCTTTACTTGTCCTCGCTTTCTTACCTATGAGCTTTAGAGAGGGCTCCTTCATCCTAGTATTGTGTGATAGAGAAAAGGATTTTTCTCCGTCCACCTTTTCTATCCCAGGCGTGATTTTATACCCTTCGATCAAGTCACCCCTTCAACGCCGTCTTTCAAGGCTGAAGAGACCGAGATGTTGCAACCTGGTTTCATAAGGGAGGTGCTCCATTTCCTTGATCATTCTTGTTGCCCTTTTTTGCAATTTATTTATCCAATTATTTAATGCCTTCTCCTTAGGGCGGCTTACAGCATATTAACAATAGCACATTTTAACCGAGCCAGCCTATTGCCCCCACAATCCGGGTCCTCATTTTACCCACCTCGGAAGGATGGAAGGCTGAGTCAACCTTGAGCCGGTGATGAGATTTGAACTGCTGACCTGCAGATCTACAGTCAGCTTCAGTGGCCTGCAATACTGCACTCTACCTGCTGCGCCACCTCGGCTCTTAAACGTCATCTTTCAAGGCTTAAAGAATAACTCACAGATCCTCTCTTACCTCGCCATGCTAAGGAATAGATCCACCAAGCAGGGCCCTGCTTGGGTTGGCTCTCTTTCCACCACGAGAGCTTCCACCGTCCGGGAAATGCGCGACCACAAGATTTCAGTCCAGGCATCCTGGTTGTGTTCGAACAACGTCATTAAGAGCTTGAGGGAATGCTTGACCCGAGACGCAGAGCGGGACGCCAGAGCCTCCTCGACGCGGCTGACCATCATCCGAGCACAGGCCGGCCAATCGCAGTCCTTCGAACTCAGAAGACGGGACGGTTCGGACTTGACGGAGAAAATGAGCAGGCGGGCCAGGAGTCGGTTGGCTCCTGCGGTGATGAAGAGGCTGGGGTCTCTTTGCAGAGTGAAGATCACATCCAGGGCTCCTGTGGGCAGCAATGAGTGAGGTGGACAATTTCGGGAGAAAACGCCTACCGTACATGATCGAAACATTTAAATATGTCAAAGGGTTAAATAAGGTTCAGGAGGGAAGTGTTTTTAATAGGAAAGTGAACCCAAGAACAAGGGGACACAATCTGAGGTCAGTTGGGGGAAAGATCAGAAGCCACGTGAGAAAATATTATCTGACTGAAAGAGTCGTAGATGCTTGGAACAAACTTCCAGCAGACGTGGTTGGTAAATCCACAGTAACTGAATTGAAACATGCCTGGGATAAACATAGATCCATCCTAAGATAAAATACAAAAAGTAGTATAAGGGCAGACTAGATGGACCAGGAGGTCTTTTTCTGCTGTCAATTTTCTATGTTTCTACTTATGAATTTAATTCGTTCCATGACCAGGTTCTTACGTAGAAACGTTTGTAAGAAGAAGCAATTTTTCCCATAGGAATCAATGTAAAAGGAAAGAATGCATGCGATTGGGGAAACCACAGGGAGGGTGGAGGCCCTGTTTCTTCCCAGGAGATGCCTGGAAAGGCCCCACGGAGGCTTCTCCCCGCGTTTTCTGGCCCTGTTTCTTCCCAGGAGATTCCTAGAGAGGCAACACGGAGGCTTCTCCCCACCTTTTCCGGCTCTGTTTCTTCCCAGGAGATTCCTAGAGAGGCCCCACGGAGGCTTCACCCCACCTTTTCCGGCCCTGTTTCTTCCCAGGAGATTCCTAGAGAGGCCCCACGGAGGCTTCTCCCCACCTTTTCCGGCTCTGTTTCTTCCCAGGAGATTCCTAGAGAGGCCCCACGGAGGCTTCACCCCACCTTTTCCGGCCCTGTTTCTTCCCAGGAGATTCCTAGAGAGGCCCCACAGAGGCTTCTCCCTGCCTTTTCCGATTACAGTTTCAGTCTTCTATGTTTCTATGTTTCAAACAGAGACTGGACAGTCATCTTTCTGGGATGGTTTAATGTACGGAGAGGGGCGGCATACAAATCTAATAAATAAATAAATAAATCCTACACTGAGCAGGGGGTTGGACCCAATGACCCTGGAGGTCCCTTCCAACTCTATGATTCTATGTTTCTATGAAGAGGATAGTGATGGAGTTGTGTGATGCAGGAAAAGAAGAGCCGGGGTGGCGCAGCAGGTAGAGTGCTGTACTGCAGGCCACTGAAGCTGACTGTAGATCTGAAGGTCAGCGGTTCAAATCTCATCACCGGTTCAAGGTTGACTCAGCCTTCCATCCTTCCAAGGTGGGTAAAATGAGGACCCGGATTGTGGGGGCAATAGCCTAGCTCTGTTAAAAAAGTGCTATTGCTAACATGTTGTAAGCTGCCCTGAGTCTAAGGAGAAGGGCGGCATAAAAATCAAATAAGTAAGTAAGTAAGTAAGTAAGTAAGTAAGTAAGTAAGTAAGTAAGTAAGTAAGTAAGTAAGTAAGTAAGTAAGTAAGTAAATAAGTAAACAAGTAAGTAAGTAAATAAGTAAACAAGTAAGTAAATAAGTAAATAAGTAAGTAAGTAAGTAAGTAAATAAACAAGTAAATAAACAAGTAAATAAACAAGTAAGTAAATAAATAAGTAAATTAAAAAAAATAAATAAATAAAAAGTCTGCACTTGCCAGAGTTGCAGAGGAACTGGAAGGCGCTGTAATGTTGCAGCATGACGAAGGCCCCTTGCACCCAGCCGCTCCGAATGGTCATGTCTTCCCAGAGGGGGCTGCCCAGGGCGCCGGCTTCTCCGAAGGCTCCAAACACCACCTCCCGGTGCTGAGGCCAGGGACAAAGAAAAGACACCAAGGCTTCTGCTTGAAATCGGGAGGCTTCTCCCGGGTTTAAGTTTATCTGGGTCATAAATGAAATTCTGCATTTTGTTCCTTGGGAGCAACGCCTGGATTTTGCATGGCTCATAAGGGGGTGGGGGATTGTGAAACAACAGACATCTTAATAATTTGAGAAAGGAAAGGGGGAAGGGAAGGAAGAGGGGAAGGAAAGAAGGAGAGAAAGGGAAGAGGGCAGGGAAGGAAGAGGAGAAGGAAGAGGGAGAGAGGGAAGAAGAGAGGAATGAATGAATGAATGAAGGAAGGAATGAAGGAAGGAAGGAAGGAAGGAAGCCAGGAAGGAAGTCCTCGGAGAGGGGCGGAATACAAATCTAATAAAGAAGAAGAAGGAGGAGGAGGAGGGGAAGGAAGGAAGGAAAAAAGTCCTTGGAGAGGGACGGCATGCAAATCTAAATAATAATAATAATAATAATAATAATAATAATAATAATAATAATAATAGGAAGGAAGGAAGTCCTTGGAGAGGGGCTGCATACAAATCTAATAAATAATAATAATAATAATAATAATAATAATAATAATAATAAGAAGAAGAAGAAGAAGAAGAAGAAGGGAGGAAGGAAGGAAGGAAGGAAGGAAGTCCTTGGAGAGGGACGGCATGCAAATCTAAATAATAATAATAATAATAATAATAATAATAATAATAATAATAATAGGAAGGAAGGAAGTCCTTGGAGAGGGGCTGCATACAAATCTAATAAATAATAATAATAATAAGAAGAAGAACAAGAAGAAGGGAGGGAGGGAGGGAGGGAGGGAGGGAGGGAGGGAGGGAGGAAGGAAGGAAGGAAGGAAGGAAGGAAGGAAGGAAGGAAGGAAGGAAGGAAGGAAGGAAGGAATTCAGTCAGTCCTTGGAGTGGGGCGGCATACAAATCTAATAAATAATAATAATAATAGAAGGAAGGAAGGCAGGAAGGAAGGAAAGAAGGAAGGAAGGAAGGAAGGAAGGAAGGAAGGAAGGAAGGAAGGAAGGAAGGAAGGAAGGAAGTTGCATTGCCGGAACAGCTTTTGCTGCTCTGAAGGATTCCTCACCGTTGTGGAACTACTAAAACAACAGCTAAGAAACCCTGACCCATCCATCCATCCATCCATTGCCATAGACTGGTGGAATTTTTTTTGCCTGCAAACTAAATTCTGCAGCTTTTAAATCATGCAAAAGAAAGGAAAGAATGGTATGATTTTTCCCCCCTCCCCTTACTCAGTAAATACACCCCAGTAAATCGATTCCTGCGTGTCCTTCATTGCTTATTTGACCCCTATGACCATCCTTAAGTGTCGTATCTCACGATTCTTGACAAACGTCTCTTTTTCTTTTATGCACACTGAGAGCATCTGCAGCAAAGACAAATTCCTTGTGCGTCCAATCACACATTATTATTATTATTATTATTATTATTATTAATAATAATAATAATAATAATTAGATTTGTATGCCGCCCCTCTCTGTAGACTCGGGGCGGCTCACAGCATACAATAAGACAATTCATAACAAATCTAATAAATTTAAAAAAACATTTAAAAACCCCATTATTAAACCAGTCATACACACAGACACACCATACATAAATTATATAGGCCCGGGGGAGGGAGGGGGAGTGCCTCAGTTCCCCCATGCCTGACGACAGAGGTGGGTTTTAAGGAGTTTACGGAAGGCAAGGAGGGTGGGGGCAGTTCTAATCTCCGGGGGGAGCTGGTTCCAGAGAGTCGGGGCAGCCACAGAGAAGGCTCTTCCCCTGGGACCCGCCAGACATTGTTTAGTCGACTTGGCCAAGAAAGAAGTCTATTGTCTATTGTCTGACTAACCTGCAAATACTGGAAGCTGCTTTCGGAAGCCGCCAAGGTGCCCGTAAGCCTCATGATGAATGACAGGAGGACGGGATCCGGTTCCCCTTGTTTCAGCACCGCAAGGATCAACTCGATCAGACATGGGCTCTCTTTTAACACCCGCAAACTAGGCCCTAGAAGGGGAAAGAAGGGAAGAAAAATCCAGGTAGTTTTTAATTGATGGTTAGTCCAAGTTATAATGGATTTCCCCAGAACTATTTAGGGCCCAGTTTTGAATTATAATTGATGGCCATACATACACACACTGCTTCGATATGTCATCGTGGGGCTTCCTAGATTCGCCCACGTTTCTGCAACACTCCATGGCCTGCATTGGCTGCTGATCAGTTTCCGGTCACAATTCAAAGTGTTGGTTATGACCTTTAAAGCCCTGCATGGCATTGGACCAGATTACCTCCGGAACCGCCTGCTACCACACGAATCCCAGCGACTAATAAGGTCCCACAGAGTTGGCCTTCTCCGGGTCCCATCGACCAAACAATGTCGTTTGGCGGGCCCCGGGGGAAGAGCCTTCTCTGTGGCAGCCCCGGCCCTCTGGAATCAACTCCCCCCAGAGATTAGAACTGCCCCTACACTCCTTGTCTTTCGTAAATTACTCAAGACCCATCTATACCGCCAGGCATGGGGGAGTTGAGACATCTTTCCCCCAGGCTTTTTTATATTTATGTTTGGGTATCTATATGTTGTTTGCTTTTTTAAAAATATGATAGGGTTTTATGTGCTTTTTAATATTAGATTTGTTTTCGCTGGAATATTGTTTTTATTATTGTTGTGAGCCGCCCCGAGTCTTCGGAGAGGGGCGGCATACAAATCTAATAGATTGAATTGAATTGAATTTTCCGTACTCAGTAAACCAGTATGCAGTTACGGTCCTTTTCAAGTGTCCCGCAGTCATGCGATCACAATTTTGTAGCATTTTTTGCCAGAAAATGGTATTACCACCTCCGAGACTGCCTTCTGCTGCACGAATCCCAGCAGCCGATTAGGTCCCACAGAGTCGGCCTTCTCCGGGTCCCGTCCACTAACCAATGCTGTCTGGCGGGACCCAGGGGAAGAGCCTTCTCTGTGGCAGCCCCGGCCCTCTGGAACCAACTCCCCCCAGAGATCAGAACTGCCCCCACCCTCCTTGCCTTTCGCAAACTACTGAAAACCCACCTATGTCGCCAGGCTAGGAGGACATAACTGACCCTTAGCTGTTTCATTTTATGTATGGTATAATTGGATGCTATGACTGTTTTATAATGGGTTTTTATCATTGTTTTTAATATTAGATTTGTGCTTTGTATTTTGTGGTGAGCCGCTCCGAGTCTTCCGAGAGGGGAGGCATAATAATAATAATAATAATAATAATAATGATGAAGATGATGATGATAAGGGAGGAGGGAGGAGAAGAGAAGAAGAAGATGATGATAAGGGAGGAGGAGGAGGAAGAAGAAGGAGGAGGAGGAGGAGGAAGAAGAAGAAGGAGGAGGAAGAAGAGGAGGAGGAGGCAGAGGAGGAAGAAGTAGAATTAGAAAAAGGAGGAGGAGGAAGAAGAAGTAGAAGGAAGAAGAGGAGGAAGAGGAAGAAGAAGTAGAAGAAAGAAGGAAGAGGAGGAGGAAGAGGAAGAAGTAGAAGAAAGAAGGAAGAGGAGGAGGAGGAAGAGGAAGAAGGAGAAGAGGGAGGAGGAGGAGAAGAAGAGGAAGAAGAGGAAGAAGAAGAAGAGGAAGAAGAAGAAGGAGGAGGAGGAGGAGGAGGAGGAGGAGGAGGAGGAAGAAGAAGAAAGAAGAAGAAGAAAAAAGAAAAAAGAAGAAGAAGAATCTCACCAGCGGTGGCCAGAGCCTTAAACCAATCCAGCAGTTTTTCCAGGCAAGTGTCGTCGGCCACGGGGCGCTCGGGGTCGGCCAGGGCGGCGCAAACGGAAGGCAGGAGCTGGGCGCATCTCGCATCCATGGGCAGCCAAGGAGCCTTTGCAAACAAAGCAGGCGAAGTCCCCAGAAGCAGAGCTAAGATTCAGAGTTGATTGGCTGCACCGGTGGGCAACTTTGCAAAACTTTTAACAACTAAAATGTGCCCACTGCAACAAGCCCCTGCTTGGTGCAGACACGCGTCTGCCGCCGTGCATCTGAATGCCACCCCGGTCTTTGTTGCACGGGGAATTGCACTGGCCGCTCCCAATGCAAGCAGCGTTGCTGGGGAGGGGGCAGGAAGAGACGACCCCGGCCCCAATATGGGGGTTCCTAGGAGGACTTCCGAATTGCGATGCAATTCTCTGCTTGGCAAGAAAAAAACCAGGCGGTTGCAAGCCAGCATAACAAGCTTGCAATCGCGTGCCTGGGAATTACAGGGAGTTTGTCTTCTCTGCGCAGGCGCGGGTTCGTCCCTTCGTTCCGGGCATGCGCAGAAGGGCGAGGGAAGCTCGCTTCTGCTTTAGGGCCGCCAGGATTTGCCTTCTCCTCCCGCCTTCTAAGACCCATTTGGTTCCGATTCCACCCCAATCGTCCGCAGCTGAAAGAATTCGGCCCGTGGGGTTTCTTAGTGGGTGGGATCAAGAGGCTGCGGCCTTCTTCCAAGCTAGGGGTAGGCAAAATCGGCTCTTCTATGGCCTGTGGACTTCAACTCCCAGAATTCCTAAGCTAGCATGATTGGCTCAGGAATTCTGGGAGTTGAAGTCCACATGTCATAGAAGACTCAACTTTGCCTACCCCGTCCCAGGGGGAAAGCTAGAAGCCCTTCTGCGCAGGCGCGCACCTGCCCGCGCGTCCATCCGGGTCCTCCGCCCGCGGTTGTCCGGGTGGTTGCCATGGAGCCCGACCGGAAGTTAGGAGGTGGTAGGCCCAGCGCGCTTGGGGGAGGCGATTGTGGTGGGGTTTCTCCGCCCGAGACCCTCGTCGCGTCGCCGGCATGTTGCGGAGCCCCAGCGAGGCCGCGGCGGAGCGGGAGTCGGTGAGGGCCGGAACGGGTGGGGTGGGGGGGACTACACCTCCCATCATCCCCAGCCAGCTAGAGGGGATGGGGGGCACAGGGAAGTGCTGGCAAAGGGGATGCGGAGCCTTACTAAGGAGGGTTTCTCCCCCCCAACGGAAAGGCCGGGGTTGAGTGGTGTGGGGGGACACTGCGCGGAGATTCACGTGAATTGGGCTCATTCCCACATGACGAGGATCCCCAGGCGGGGTCCAGAAGATCTGGAGCTGCCCGTCCCCACTCCGGGCCTTTGCGTCTCTTTAGAAAGCCGGGTTGGAAATCCGCTGCAGAAAGGCCATTCTTCCTCCGAGGCTTCGGATCGGGAGTCCCATGCTGCACTGCACTCCGGGCTGTTGGGTGGGGAGGTATCTCCCAAGGACAACTCCCCCCATGCTGACAGGGTTTGCTCTCTTTTTTTATATACAAGTGGCTTTAATATAAAACAGAGAAAAAGACACTTCTTATGCAAAACTGGTGATGTTACCTAGTTGGTTTATGAAACGTCTGAACGGAAAGGACCCCCTTCAGAAAGGGACAAAGATCCTGTGGTCCTTTCCAGCATTGATGAAATTACCTAGTTGGGTAAAGAAATGTCTTCAAGAAAACAACCAAGGTCAGAGAGCAGCACCAAGGACAGCAACCACCATTGATTTCCCTAACCCCACCTATCCATCCTTCCATCCATCATTGCCTATCCTATCCTACATATTTCTTTCTATCTATCATCTACCTATCATCTGTCTGTCTCTCTATCCTATTTCTTTCATATCTCTCTCTCTCTCTCTCTCTCTCTCTCTCTCTCTCTCTCTCTCTCTCTCTCTCTCTCTCTATCTAGATACCTATGTATCTTACATCTATATTTTTTCATCTATACCTACCTACCTACCTACATCTATCTATCTACCTACCTACCTACCTATCTAATATATTTCTATCTATACCTATCTGTCTTATATCTATATTTCTTTCATTGTCTATCTAGGTATCATATGCCTTTGTTTCATCATCCATCTAGCCATCAATTATCTATCTATCTTCTATATTAATACTAGACCAACAATCAAGTAGTAAACAGCCCAACCAAGGAAAGCTCCCCAAAACACTGACAGAGCAAGCCACTAGTATATACAAATAGAGAGCAGCAGAGAGCAAACCACTAGCAATGTAAACAGAGAGTACTATATATGTAGCTGGGTAATGAAACATCTGTGAGAAAACCCCAATCTTAGAGGGCAACAAGGACCCCATGCATTCAATCTTTTATAGCTGATTGTTCCAGACTGTAACTTGCATTCTGTCACTGGCCTCCTCAGCTGGCCGACTACCATCACAGATGGCTGGTGGTGGATAGATAGAATCCCAGCGACCGATAGGTCCCATAGAGTTGGCCTTCTCCGGGTCCCGTCGACTAAACAATGTCATTTGGCGGGCCCCAGGGGAAGAGCCTTCTCTGTGGCAGCCCCGGCCCTCTGGAACCAACTCCCCCCGGCGATTAGAACTGCTCCCACCCTCCCTGTCTTTCGTAAACTACTCAAGACTCATTTATACCGCCAGGCATGGGGGAGTTGAGATAGCTCTTCCCCCTAGGCCATTACAAGTTATGCATGGTATGTTTGTGTGTATGTTTGCTTTTATAATAGGGGGGTTTTAGTTGTTTTTATTATTGGATTGTACATGTTGTGTTTATATTATTGTTGTTAGCCGCCCCGAGTCTGCGGAGAGGGGCGGCATACAAATCCAATAAATTATTATTATTGTTGTTGTTGTTGTTCTAAGCTTCCTGAGAAATTTAGATTGATCAGCCATCTCAGGCTGAAGGGTCTAAGTCTAGTATAAAAGAGTAAGAAAACCTCAGAGAAACAGCTGCCAATCAGAATTGATCTTACTGATGGATCCCTCCTTCCACCTCAGTGAATGCCAACTTCATAAAGTTATTTTATACCACACTTCAGGATGAAATTTTATAATAATTATGTCTTTACAGGCAGAAGATAATTTTCTTGCTCTGACCTATGATTCTGATACAGAAACAGTAAGTTGGTGTTAGATATCTTTCAATTGTCTCATTTTCTATACATTAAAAATAAGTTTTTAATCAAACTACAGTAATTTGGTTTTGTGTTTCATGTTACTTTAAATTAAACTAGCAAACTGTTTGGAGACCTATCTATGATACGCAAGCTAGGCAGAGAAAATTTTGTAGCCAATTCCTATGTCTGTTTGTTTTCAAATTCCAAACTCTTTCTGAGCATTTTTCTGCCTTTTTGAACTCTGTGGCCTTCAAACACTGGGTGCTCTTGTAGCCATAGGATTCCAATAAATCTGTAAGAGAATTGTGCTCAGAAAATAGAATTCATCCACGGGGAATTCACCAAGAAAAACGCCCTATAATAAATTTGTTTGTTTGCTTTACAGACACTGAAGAAGAAAATGTCTTGCAGGCCTGCAAAGTCAAGTAAGTGTCATATCACAACATTGGTTGACCTGGTGTCCTTGATTTGATTTTCTTTAAAAGAAATTGATTTTGTTATTTTCCAATTGTATACCCATACCTTTTCCCATGTTTCCATATTTATCTCTTTTCCAAAATTCTTGCACCAACTGATCATGTTGTCTTTCAGTATCCAACCTATCGTTCTATAATTTATTAAATATTTATATACATTTCCAATTAGTTTTCCTTGATTTTGAATTAACAATTTACCTAACGTATCGTTTTCTTTTCGAAAAATATATGTTTTGATATCCTTTTGATATCTAGAACTAATCTGCGCATACTGCCACCAATCCAAATCAATACCTACTCTTGTAATTCTTGTTTCGTTCTCAGTTTTAATTGATTATCTAATAAATCCCTATATTTCCATACCTTCCCATCTTTTAAGAAATTTGGATGGGAAAATCAGCATGTTTTCATTGTACGAACTCCTTTTTGTGGAAAGGGATTGAGAGGTAGAACTCGCTTCTGGGAGAAGTGCAATGTTTTCTTCCAAAAATTTAAAGCGTTACACCGTTCTTTCAAAACATGTCACATTTTTGCTACCTGTATTAAGAGAGGCCCACTCTGCTACGTGTTATGCAGCACTTACTTTCTATACATGCGTGCCCATGATTCTGAATTATGTTTTAAATTTCCCCCCGAGATGCTAAAGAGCCCACTCATCTTGTACCAAAATGAAATGTTAGCATCTTGCTTCCTTTTAAAAACTTTTAACCTTGGGGTCGGGGTTTTCTTTTGGTCCTCCTTGCAGGATCTCTATATACCTCTCACACCAGCCTCCATTCTAAAAGGACTGGATTTCTGCGGACGTTTAAAAGCGCAGAGAGTAAACGTTTTGAGAGCCCCTTAGTGAAAGCCTCGAGGCAGCATTGGCGTGGGCCTCTGAAGCAAGGTATGAAATACAGTGATCCCCCGAGTTTCGCGAGGGTTCCGTTCCAAGACCCCTCGCGAAACTCGATTTGTCGCGATATAGCGGTGCGGAAGTAAAACACCATCTGCGCATGCACGCCCTTTTTTTTCATGGCCGCACATGCGCAGATGGTGGAGTTTGTGTGTGGGCGGCAGGGAAGACCCAGGGAAGGTTCCTTCGGCCGCCCAACAGCTGATCTGCTCCGCAGCGCGGCAGCAGCGAGGAGCCGAAGATGGGGTTTCCCCGTTGCCCAGGCAAAGGGGAAACCCCAAGATCGCTTGCCGCTTGTCTGTTCGCCCGCTCGCCCAGCCGCTCCGCTTGCCCGTTCGCCCGCCCGCCCGGCCGCTCCGCTTGCCCGTTCGCCCGCCCGCCCGGCTGCTCGCTTGCCGCTCAAGAGCAAGAGGGGGAGAGATAGAGAAAGAGAGAGAAGGAAAGAAAGAGATGAGAGAGGGAGAAAGAGAGTGTGAGAGAGGAAGAAGCAAGATAGAGAAAGAGAGAGAGAAAGAAAGATGAGAAAGGAAGGGAGTGACGTCATCGGGTGGAAAAATCGCGATATAGCCTTTCGCAAAGATCGAGATCGCGAAACTCGGGGGATCACTGTATTTGATCTTCCTTTTAACAGAGCATTGCGGAACCCAGTAGAACTAGGGTTAAAATCCAGATTAAAAGGTCCGGTTAACATGTTAGCCAGGAGCTGGATTTGCACAAGGAGGGTACATATGCCCGGATGATGGCATTGTCTTCCTTTAGGAGCCATGGTGGTGCAGTGGTTAGAGCAGTGATTTTCAACCTTTTTTGAGCCGTGGCACATTTTTTACATTTTAAAATCCTGGGGCACACCGCCAACCAAGAGAAAGCAAGACCCTCCCTTTCCCTTGACCCCCAACAAATGGTACTCAAGGGAATCCTGCCTGCCTCAACTCGAAGGAAGGAAGGAAGGAAGGAAGGAAGGAAGGAAGGAAGGAAGGAAGGAAGGAAGGAAGGAAGGAAGGAAAAGCACAGAGAACATAAGAACCTAAGAAGCATGTGTGGAGGTTGAGACTAGTGTCGATAGCTTGAGCTCACGGTTCGAGGCTGCAGTGCTCCCGGGAATTGTTGGCCAGTGAGGTGCCGAGAGCCAGAAGAAGGTGACCCTAAGGTGCTGGGGGGCGAACCGGCCCATGTCAGGGAAGCAGTAATGCAGCTCCATTCTCCTCTTCACTAGCTACCTGGATGACCCACTCCAAGTCCGACATTGGCATCAGAACTGCTTTATCCCCTCTTGCCGGCAGCACCCCTGAGTATCTCAAGGAAGCGTTGGGGATGAAGAAACCGAAACACGCTCGCTCTGCCAGCCGTGGTGAGTTTGGAGGCTTGGCACTTTGACAACGGGGGCATCTCTAAGCATAGGTCCCACAGAGTTGGCCTTCTCCGGGTCCCGTTGACTAAACAATGTCGTTTGGCAGGTCCCAGGAGAAGAGCCTTCTCTGTGGCGGCCCCGACTCTCTGGAACCAGTTCCCCCCAGAGATTAGAACTGCCCCCACCCTCCTTGCCTTTCGTAAACTCCTTAAAACCCACTTCTGCCGTCAGGCATGGGGGAATTGAGGCATCTCCCCCGGGTCTATACAATTTATGTATGGTGTGTTTGTGTGTATGTCTGTTTTAATAACGGGTTTTTAAAAATGTTTTTAAATTATTAGATTTGCCATGAATTGTTTTATTATTGTGAGCTTCCCCGAGTCTATGGAGAGGGGCGGCATACAAATCTAATAGATAGATAGATAGATAGATAGATAGATAGATAGATAGATAGATAGATAGATAGATAGATAGATAGATGATTAGATTAGATTAGATTAGATTAGAAGATAGATAGATAGATAGATAGATAGATAGATAGATAGATAGATAGATTAGATAGATAGATAGATAGATAGATAGATAGATAGATAGATAGATAGATAGATAGATAGATAAGATTAGATAGATAGATAGATAGATAGATAGATAGATAGATAGATAGATAGATAGATAGATAGATAGATAGATAGATCTCACATTTGAGTTGCATTCAGACTTCTGGGTGATGGTCTCAACCTCAGCACCAGCACCAATCCCAGAATTTTTAGTCCATCATACCCTGTTTTCCCCCCAAATAAGACCCCCTGATAATAGTCGGGCTTTTGAGTGCATGGCAACAAGGCCAAGCGCTTATTTCAGGGTTCAAAAAATATAAGACAGGGTCTTATTTGGGGGAAAACACGGTAGTTGCCAACAGCTTGAAAAAACACGAATGAACATGTGTGAAAGCTTGGCAACAGATAGGATTATATGGTGTTAAAATACACTGGGAACACTCAAATAACATACCGTACATTCTAGATCTGAATGAATGAAATATTCTCATTGATTACTTTGTTCTGTACCAAATTGAATGTGCACAACAGCAGGTGAAACTGATTGCCAATCAGCATTGCTTCCTAAGTGGACAGTTTGAATTCACAGAAGTTTGATTTACTTGGAGTTATATTGTGTTGTTTAAGTGCTCTATTTTTCTTGAGCAGTGTATTTTATCCCTGCCATTCTTTTCTAGGCTATGTCCCTGGGACTCCGGACTACAAGGAGAAGGAGGATATGTACGACGAGATAATTGAGCTAAAGAAGGTCAGAAAAATAACTCCTCCTCCGTGTAAATGAACAGCACGTACTTTTGGGGAAACTTTAGTCCGCACCCTTTTTCCTTTGAAGGCCTGGTCTTCCTGGCTTTCTGGGAAATGTTTAAAAGCAATTTAGGGCGGGAGGGACCTAAAGATTTCCTAGAATCCTGGGAAGGAAAAAGGAATGAGAGTCTCTGTTGCCGCCTTGTAAGAGACCTTTTCTCCTATCCCCTCACCTCGCTCAAGGGTTCTGAAAGATTTCTTTTCTCTCCCCCATGCCACCCCACCTTCCGTGGTAAGACAATCCAAGCTCAGAAGTCCGAAGCGGATCGGATGAAAACTAAACTTCGGCGGGTGGAAGAAGACAACACTCGGAAGGACAAACAAATTGAGCAGCTTTTAGACCCTTTCAAGGTAGGCAGAGGGTCCCTTCCGATGGATCTTTTGTCATCTGACCACCGAGCCTGCTGCTTTCTGTTCTGTCAGGCTCTCTGGTAGAATCCTCCCAAAAATTCACAGGTACAAATTTCAGACACACACACGTTTGAAAATTCAAAACAATGTTCTTTATAATGCAAATTCCCTTAACCTAAGCCCTCTTTTGGGATAGCCAAGAGCACTGGTCTCCAAACAAACTGGTAATTTGTACAAGTCCCTTATCAGTCCTGTGATACTTAGCTTGCAGCTGTGAGGCAATTCACAGTCCTTCTTCTTCCACAAAGTGAAACACACTTTGCTCTGGTTTAGTTTCAAAGCGGGGGAAAAACAGCACACGAAAGGTCAAAGTCAGTAACGCAGTCACGAAACACAAGGATCAGATAATCCTCCACAATGGCCAAACCCACAGGCTGCTCTTTATAGCAGCCTCACTAATGACCACAGCCCCACCCAACCACAGGTGGCCTCATTTTCTTTGATAATAATCTCTCAGTTGTTGCTGCCTATGCATCGCTCTCCGCATGCGTGGCTGTATCATTAACTCTTGTTCCGAATCCAAGGAGGAGCTAGATAATTGATCTCCTTCTGAGCTGTCTGCCCCACTCTCCTCCTCCCTGTCACTCATGTCTTCTTGGTCAGAGGAGCCTTCATCATCAGATTCCACCGGGGGGGGGGGCAAAACAGGCCTGCTGTATGTGTGGATGTCTCCCCCACACCCACAGTCCTTGGGGCAGGAGTAGGGCCAGAGCGAACCACAACACTTTCTATGTTCCTGGGGCTGAGTTGGCAGGGCTAGCCTTGAATTCAGCCAACTGCAAAACCCAGGAACACACATTTCTCCATGGTGGCAGATACCGGTAACTCCGGTGTAGGATGAAGGTGGAGGTTTTGTTTTCCGAGTTTATGGGCTGGCTTCCGAACGTTTCATTATCAGGCTGGGTAACATCTTCAGCGGAATCGAAGGGACGTCAGTGTTGGTGTTCTTCTGCTTATAATGGCGAACCTCCATCATCCCACATTCATTCTCCAGTTCACTAATCAGGAACCCTTATTGTTTTGTGTTTTTCTTTTCCAGTATTCTGAATTTAGCTGGGTACGGACAGAACAGAAAAATGAGAGCAGCTTGGTAAATGCACCTTTATTTATTTATTGATTGATTGATTGGATTGGTATGCCGCCCCTCTCCGTAGACTCGGGCCGGCTAACAACAGTAATAAAAAACAGCATGCAAATCCAATACTAAAACAACTAAAAAACCCTTATTGTAAAACCAAACATACATACAAACAAACATACCATGCACAAATTGTAAAGGCCTAGGGGGAAGAATATCTCAGTTCCCCCATGCCTGATGGCAGAGGTGGGTTTTAAGGAGCTTACGAAAGGCAATTCTAATCTCCGGGAGGAGTTGGTTCCAGAGGGCCGGGGCCGCCACAAAGAAGGCTCTTCCCCTGGGCCCCGCCAAACGACATTGTTTAGTTGACAGGACCCGGAGGAGACCCACTCTGTGAGACCTAACTGGTTGCTGGGATTCGTGCAGCAGAAGGCGGTCCCTGAGATATTCTGATCCGGTGCCATGAAGGGCTTTATTTTTCATAATCAACACTTTGAATTGTGACCGGAAACTGATCGGCAACCAATGCAGACTGCGGAGTGTTGGTGTGACATGGGCATATTTGGGAAAGCCCATGATTGCTCTCGCAGCTGCATTCTGCACGATGTGAAGTTTCCAAACACTCTTCAAAGGTAGCCCCATGTAGAGAGCGTTACAGTAGTCGAGCCTCGAGGTGATGAGGGCATGAGTGACTGTGAGCAGTGACTCCCGGTCCAAATAGGGCCGCAACTGGTGCACCTGGCGAACCTGGGCAAACGCCTCTTTACCCTCTCCCTTCTGTTCGCTTTCCAGAACTAGGAACATGCAATAAAGAGGCAACCTCTTCTTTTCTCTCTCTCTTTCTCTGAATAGATCATAAATGGTTTGAAGCAGAAGATTCTGAGGCTAGAACAGCAGTGCAAGGAGAAAGACAACACCATTAAGTATGGAGAAGCTGTCAAATATTTTCTCCTGCCTCTTCCTTCTTGCAGAAGTTTTCCAACAACAACTTGGTCATTTGCCTGTGGGACAACTGGCCACTGAGTTCTCCTGCACTCATGAAAACCGAATGCAGGCTGGGAGGGCAGAATTGGGAAATAATGTGTTCTCTTTATGTATTTGTTTTGACTTATATCCATTTCCCATCCGTAAGGATCTGAAAGTGGGATCTAGTTGTCATTTAACATTGATAGCAATCCATCTGTATACCGGTACTTAAACCTTTAGGGCAGTGATGGTGAAGCTATGGCAGGGGTTCCACAGGTGGCACATGGAGCCATATCTGCTGGCGCGTGAGCCTTTGCCCTAGCTCAGCACCAACATGCATGTGTGTGCTGGCCAGCTGATTTTCGGCTTGCACAGAGGCTCTGGGAGATCGTTTTTGGCTTCCAGAGAGCCTCCAGGGATTGGGGGAGGGTGCTTTTAGCCTCCCCTGGCTCCAGGGAAGCCTTTGGAGCCTAGGGAGGGCGAAACATGGGCCTACTGGACTCACCAAAAATTGGGAAACAGGCCAATTCGGGCCTCCGGGGGGTGGGGGAAGCTGTTTTTGCCCTCCCCAGGCATTGAATTATGGGTGTGGGCACTCACGCATGTGCGCTAGCACACAAGCATGTTCTTTCAGCACCTAAGGAGAAAAAGGTTTGCCATCACTGCTTTAGGGGCTTAGCTTCTGTCTCTGTGTATTGTGACAATTTTTCTCCTTCTGTGTCCGTTTCCCCCAAAGTCAACTCCAGGCAGACATGAAGAATACCAACATGGAAGAAATGACGGTCGCTCTGCGTACTTCCTACCAAGAGGTATGAAAAATGATTTGGAAGGGAGAAACGACATTAAAAACATTCGGTTAAACGTTGCTTGCTGCAGTTTGGTGGGCTGAAGGGCTCTGTCTATGCTCATGACCTCCCCCCAAAAATAGGGGTGTCAGTAACCCTGACGTCTTTCATGCCAACTAGCTATGCAGAGATTGGCTTCTTCCACGCCTGGTTGATCGTAGAAGAATTTGCCCAGAATGGTATAAGGACTCCTGATTTGAGTAATGGGTTGGGGTAGACGACCTCCAAGGCACAACTGCATGGATCTTTAAAAAAAACCAACCCAAACCCCATTCACAACTGCTAGTAACCTTTGTTTTATCTTTTACATCATGCAATATCATATCTTGGTCACCCGAATATTCTTTTCTCTGTTGGTTCCTCTGATGTATTTTTTTTTTTTTGGTGAATGGAGAACCCCTTTTGCTCGTGATATGTTAGTTGGAGAAAAGAAAAAACAGCATACAGTGATACCTCGTCTTACAAACGCCTCGTCATACAAACTTCATGATACAAACCCGGGGTTTAAGATTTTTTTGCCTCTTCTTACAAACTATTTTCACCTTACAAACCCACCGCCGCCGCTGGGATGCCCCGCCTCCGGACTTCTGTTGCCAGCAAAGCACCCGTTTTTGCGCTGCTGGGATTTCCCTGAGGCTCCCCTCCATGGGAAACCCCGCCTCCAGACTTCCGTGTTTTTGTGATGCTGCAGGGAAATCCCAGCAGGGGAATCCCAGCAGTGCAAAAACACGGCAACAAAAGTCTGGAGGTGGGGTTTCCCAGCGAGGGGAGTCTCAGTGAAATCGCAGCATCACAAAAACACAGAGGTCCGGAGGTGGGGTTTCGAGGATTTCGGTGTGATTTCACTGATGCTCCCTTCGCTGGGAAACCCAACCTCCGGACCTCTGTTGCCAGCGAAGCAGAAATCAGAAACCCGGAGGTGGGGTTTCCCATGGAGGGGACCCTCAGGGGAATCCCAGCAGCACAAAAACAGGCGCTTCGGCTGGCAAAAGGGGTGAATTTTGGGCTTGCACGCATTAATCGCTTTTCCATTGATTCCTATGGGAAACATTGTTTCATCTTACAAACTTTTCACGTTACGAACCTCGTCCCGGAACCAATTAAGTTTGTAAGACGAGGTATCACTGTATTCATGAAACGGCATCCTTCTGTTTGTGGTCCTCGCCAGGTGGGTTGACATTCTCTCTCCTTTTCAGATCCGGCGCCTCCAGAACCTGCTGACCCAGTCAAAAGTCGCGCAACGGAAGTACGTGCATTACTTTGGGTTTTTCTGCCTGTGCTTAGCTTTCTACTGGCTAGTTCTTCGCTAACTTCTGTGCAGGAAGAGAAATGTAAACCTTTTTTTAAAAAAAATATCAAAAGGCCGTTGGCTAAGTGTCGTTCTCTTTGTTTAGCTGGGTTAGCAGACTCTGTTCTTCTAATCCCCATAAGAAGCTGTCAATTTTACCTTTAAAAAATAGTAAAATTAATATACATATTCTCCTCCCCTTCCTCATCGCTGTTCAGAATGAAAGCTGCCTGGCTGATTGATTTGATTATGGGCTGTCAACTCAAAGCAAATCTTAGATAATTCTGTGTCCCGCGCAGGACAAAGAAAGGGCTTCCTGAAGTTTGTTATGTCTCATTCAAACCTAAATGGGGATGGGGAAAAAAACCCCAAAGGAATTTACCATCACAAGGGTAGAATCCATAGAAGATTGACGGCAGAAAAAGACCTTCTGGTCCACCTAGTCTGCCCTTATACTATTTCCTGTATTTTATCTTAGGATGGATCTATGTTTATCCCAGGCATATTTACATTCAGTTCCTGTGGATTTACCAACCACGTCTGCTGGAAGTTTGTTCCAAGCATCTACTCCTCTTTCAGTCAAATAATATTTCCTCACGTTGCTTCTGATCTTTCCCCCAACTAACCTCAGATTGTGTCCCCTTGTCCTTGGGTTTCCTCTTAAAAACATTTCCCTCCTGAACCTTATTTAACCCTTTAAAGTATTTAAATGTTTCGATCATGTCCCCCCTTTGCCTTCTGTCCTCCAGACTCTACAGATTGAGTTCATGAAGTCTTTCCTGATCAGTTTTATGCTTAAGACTTTCCACCATTCTTGTAGCCCGTCTTTGGACGGCAGATCGCTTTTTCCTCTGGTGCTGAAAACATGCGCCCATGCGCTATTGCAGGTGTCTGCATGCCCACAACCATAATTCAATACCCATGTATGCCCCCCTGCCTTGCCCCTGTGCAGAGCCCCCCCTGCTCCCTGTTTCCCGACTTCCAATGGACTCAGTAAACCTGTTTTTCACCCACCCCAGGCAACAGAGGCTTTCTTGCAGCCTGGGGATGGCGAAAATAGCCTCCCCCAGCCCCCCTAGGTCCCCCTGAGGCCAAAAGCTCCCTCCCAGAGCCTCAGCCCAAGCCAAAAATCAAAAAAGGACAACAGCTCACGTGCTGGCAGAAGTCTGGATCAGCTGGCTGGTGGAGTTGAGCTGGGCAAGGAGAAATGGCTCTGCGTGTCACTTCTGGCACACGTGACATAGGTTTGCAATCACAGCTCTAGGAAAACCCAAAATCCAATGTTTCATTTTGATGCGAAAAAGCCTCCAGGTGGATTGGGAGCATCTACAGTTCAAATGCTGAGGGAGCAAACCTTGGGAAGAATTGGATTTTTGAGTTGCATTTTGCAATTAAAAATAAACTCCCACCCACCCAACTGCCTGGTTAAGAGTCTGCGGAGAGGGGCGGCATGCAAATCTAAATAATAATAATAATAATAATAATAATAATAATAATAATAATAATAATAATAATAATAATAATTTGGGAAGTCCAAGCAGAAATGTTTTTCCCTGCGGGCTGCCGGTTGCTAAAATAAAAAAATAAAGACTGAATATTAAAAGTGTCTATAAGATCAGATGAAAGATTCAGAGGAAAAGATTGATTCCAGCTCAGGAAGAAGAAAAGGGCCTGTGCAATCCAAGGACTATCGGCGGATTGTGGTGCTCAAGGTAGCTTCGTGGAAATGTAGAGTTAAGACTTCATTTTTGTTCCCCGAATGTCACTCGCAAAGACAGAGAAATGCACCCGAGGGCGGGAAGGGCCAGAGAGATTGGGGCTTTGCAAGTTCAGCTCCTGACCTCGGACCCTGTCTTGTACTGACCTCCTTTTGGCTTCATTCACATGTTGCCTGAAGCAGAAATAAACAGGTAATACCTTACTCTCACAGGGGGCCACAGGCAACTCTAAATATTCTTTAGAATCCTGATTCTAAGTATTAGTTCACAAAATAGTTAACAGCATTGTGGGGTTGAACTTCTTAAGTATCAGTGCATTTCTTTCCTCCCTTCCTTCCTTCCTTCTTTCCTTCCTTCTCTTCCTTCCTTTCTTTTCTTCCTTCCTATATTCCTTCCTTCTTTCCTTCCTTCCATTCTATCTTCCCACCTTCCTTCCTTCCTTCCTTTCTTCTTTCCTTCCTTCTCCTTCCTTTCTTTTCTTCCTTCCTTCCTATATTCCTTCCTTCTTTCCTTCCTTCCATTCTATCTTCCCACCTTCCTTCCTTCCTTTTTTCCTTCTTTCCTTCCTTCTCTTCCTTCCTTTCTTTTCTTCCTTCCTACATTCCTTCCTTCTTTCCTTCCTTCCATTCTATTTCCCACCTTCCTTCCTTCCTTCCTTCCTTCTTTCCTTCCTTCTCTTCCTTTCTTTTCTTCCTTCCTATATTCCTTCCTTCTTTCCTTCCTTCCATTCTATCTTCCTTCCTTCCTTCCTTCCTTTCTTTCTTTCTTTCTTTCTTTCTTTCTTTCTTTCTTATTTTCTTCATATTTTAGAGGCATTCCGCAAATTATTAAGATGTCTACTGTTACATAGTGCCCCCAATGAGCCGTGCAAAATCCAGGCATTGCCCCAAGGAGCAGAATTTAGTATTGTATCTAAAATTCAACCCAGGAGGAATATATTAGAAACAGTAAACCAAGGTACCCTCATGATTTCAAACGGAAGCTGTCATCTGGATGTCAGGGGAGGGAAATCAAAATTAAGGCAGACTCGCTTTACTCGATCATCAGAAAGCTTAGAATGTCCATATTTCCACAAAGGCAGACGGTCAAACGTAGGGTAAAGGAGGGAGCGAGACACGGCCACGTTTTGTATTGCCACGGCAGCTGTTTGTTTTTCCCCCTCTTTTTCGAGCCTAGAGCTTCTGAGAGCCCACAACAGAAGAAGCTCAGCAAGGCCATCTTCCAGCTGTCCGAAAGGATGAAGGAGCTGCAAGACCAGAACGAAAGGCTGAAAGCAGACATGGACCACGCTCTGGGCAGCTTCTTCTCGTCCAGCCAAGCCAAAAGTAAGCATCACTCTAACCAAGTCTCCAAAAACAGTGTTTCTCAAACCTTGGCCACTTTTAAGGTGGACGGTGCTACAGCCGCCCCGAGTCTACGGAGAGGAGCGGCATACAAATCTAATTAATAATAATAATAATAATAATAATAATAATAATAATAATAATAATAGCTCTGCTGGCCGGGGAATTCTGGGTATTGGAGTCCACTCACCTTCAAGTGACCAAGGTTGAGTTTTAAGTTTAAGTTTATTTTGATTTGTATGCCGCCCCTGTCCGAGGACTCGAGGTGGCTCACAGCTCAAAGTGTTGGTTATGACCTATAAAGCCCTTCATGGCCTCGGACCAGAATACCTCCGGGACCGCCTTCTGCCGCACGAATCCCAGCGACCAGTTAGGTCCCACAGAGTTGGCCTTCTCCGGATCCCGTCGACTAAACAATGTCATCTGGCGGGACCCAGGGGAAGAGCCTTCTCTGTGGCGGCCCCGACCTGGAAGCAACTCCCACCGGAGATTAGGATCGCGCCCACCCTCCTTGCCTTTCGTAAACTCCTCAAAACCCACCTCTGCCATCAGGCATGGGGGGAATTGAAACATCTCCCCCAGGCATATTTAGTTTATGCATGGAATTTTTGTGTGTATATTTGCTTTTTAAATAAGGGGTTTTTTTTAGAGATTTTAAATATTAGATTTGTTATACATTGTTTTTATCATTGCTGTAAGCCGCCCCGAGTCTACGGAGAGGGGCGGCATACAAATCTAATAAATAATAATGATAATAATAATAATAATAATAATATGCACTTCTAGCATTTACAACCATCACCTATCAACCACTACTCCCACACCCGTGCAAAGGTGTCTTACATTTTTATATATTTATCAACCAATCAGGTTGTAGCATATTTTGTTGACTCACAATGATTCAACATTCTTTACGTATAATGGTCATTACAATGATTACAGTGCTTCCTCCTGAAATAATAATAATAATAATAATAATAATAATAATAATAATAATAATATGCATTTCTAGCATTTACAACCAGCACCTTAGCCTTAGCAGCTGCTGAGCCTTGGTCCTTTGTGTGTCTCTCTCTCCCATTTTGAAAATTGAATTCCATTTTCTCAGATTACGTTGCTCGCCAGAGGCAGAAACTGCTCCAACTGATTTCTGCTGGGGAAAAAGTAAGTGAGAGTTATTTCCGGAGTAAGTTGTCTGCTAACCCATGTTCATTGGGACTGTTGCATGGCGCAGTGGTTAGAGTGCAGTCCTGCAAGCTCTTTCTGCTGGTAACTGGCTGCTGGCAGTTTGGCAGATTGAATCTCAGCAGGCTCCAGGTTGACTCAGCCTTCTGTCCCTCCAAGGTGGGTCAAATGAGGACCCAGATCGTTGGGGGCAAGAGGCTGACTCTCTGTAAACTGCTTGGAGAGGGCTGTAAAGCACTGTGAAGCGGTATATAAGTCTAAGTGCTATTGCTATTGCTGGAGAATCAGAGGTCCAGGACTTCACTATCTTAAATACTGATACAGTGGTACCTCGTGATACGAACCCCTCGTGATACGAACACGGGGTTTGGAAATTTTTTGACTCTTCTTACAAACTTTTTTCGGCTTACGAAGCCACCGCAGATCACAAAATGGCGCTCCGCTGGGCACCGCCACCCGGCTGTCACCTTTTAAAACAGCCGGGGGGCTTCTCGGCGTTCTCTCGAACCCGAACCCAAACTTTTCGGGTTCGGGAGGCCGCCGAGAAACGCCACCGCCCGGCTGTCACCTTCTGAAACAGCTGAGGGGCTTCTCGGCATTCAGGTTCGGGTTCTGGAGGCTGCCGAGAAGCGCCTGGCTATTTCAGAAGGTTATAGCCGGGCACCACCGCTCGGCAGAGCACCGTTTTTGCGATCGGCAGCAGCGTTTTCGGCCGATCTGGCGGCTGGAAAGGAGGTGGGGAATCCCAATAGGGAATTCCATGGGCGGAGCTTTGACGTCACGAAGACGTCCCCCCGGCTGTTTTAAAAGGTGACGGCCGGGCGGCGGCACCCAGTGGAGCGCCCTTTTGCGATTTTTTTTCTTTTTGCACGCATTAATCGCTTTTACATTGTTTCCTATGGGAAACTGTTTCGTCTTACAAACTTTTCGCCTTACGAACCTACTTCCGGAACCAATTAAGTTCGTAAGACGAGGTATTACTGTATCTATTAGTGGGAGATGATGGTTTCAGGGTGCAGGATTAGCTGACCTTGCCATCTTTTGCGAGTTGGCCTGGATCATGGTTTGCTTGTGAATTACAGGCAAAGCTTAGAAGCCACTGATCAGGATTGGATTTTGCAGGGCACCCGAAAGGAGAAATTTCATGCCCGGTTCCAGCACCAGCTTGTTCCTAACTTTAGAAAGCAAGCGGCGACTAACGGCTCTGCTAATTTTTCCTTTTCCAATCTGTCCCCTTTGCTCTCCTTGGACTACAATCCCCATCATCCCCAGCGGGGGGAGGTACAGGATCGGAAAGGCTGCATATTGTAGAAATCCTGCTTAGGTCCTTTTTCCTCCCAGCTGAACTGCTTTCCATTAAAGCGTGTTTCATTTTTTCTGGCGCTTCTAGCTCATTAGAGAACTAGAGAAGGAGGTTATTTGCAAAAGGAAAAACAACAACGTTTCCAGGTGATTCGACGTTTCTTATTTTTATTTTTTTTTCCCTTGTCTTCCAGGAAATGGAGGATGGGCTGCCACCTTCAGAGGCCAGCAGGGCGCTGTTGCTTTCTCCCACAGATTCTGAAGAAGTGGATCACTCCGTTGCTAAGGAATCCGATCCCCCAGAAGTGCGCGAAGCTCTCGGCAAGAGAGGCCATATCCTCCTCCTTGAGAATCAGCTGGCAGTTAAAGAGTTAAGTTCCTGGGGCTCAGCCAACAAACAGCCTGACTCCCATTTATTGCAGATTTGGGGGGAGAATCCATCCAACTTTTCTCTCCTCCCCCTCCCCATCCTTTCTCTATCTGCCAGTCAAAGATGAATAAAGTACCCAGCCTTAAAAAAAAACTGTTTTGAATTCAGGAAGTACAGTGATACCTCGTCTTACAAACGCCTCGTCATACAAACTTTTCGAGATACAAACCCGGGGTTTAAGATTTTTTTGCCTCTTCTTACAAACTATTTTCACCTTACAAACCCACTGCCGCCGCTGGGATGCCCCGCCTCCGGACTTCTGTTGCCAGCAAAGCACCCGTTTTTGCGCTGCTGGGATTCCCCTGAGGCTCCCCTCCATGGGAAACCCCGCCTCCGGACTTCCGTGTTTTTGTGATGCTGCAGGGGAATCCCAGCAGGGGAATCCCAGCAGTGCAAAAACACGGCAACAAAAGTCTGGAGGTGGGGTTTCCCAGCGAGGGGAGCCTCAGTGAAATCGCAGCATCACAAAAACACAGAGGTCCGGAGGTGGGGTTTCGAGGATTTCGGTGTGATTTCACTGATGCTCCGCTGGGAAACCCAACCTCCGGACCTCTGTTGCCAGCGAAGCAGAAATCAGAAACCCGGAGGTGGGCTTTCCCATGGAGGGGACCCTCAGGGGAATCCCAGCAGCACAAACTTCCGTTGCCAGCGAAGCACCCGTTTTTGCACTGCTGGGATCCCCTGAGGCTCCCCTCCATGGGAAACCCCACCTCCGGACTTCCGTGTTTTTGTGCTGCTGCAGGGGAATCCCAGCAGGGGAATCCCAGCAGCGCAAGAACAGGTGCTTCGCTGGCAACGAAGTTTTAAGGAGTTTACGAAAGGCAAGGAGGGTGGGGGCAGTTCTAATCTCTGGAGGGAGCTGATTCCAGAGGGTCGGAGCCGCCACAGAGAAGGCTCTTCCTCTGGGTCCTGCCAAACGACATTGTTTAGTTGACGGGACCCGGAGGAGACCAACTCTGTGGGACCTAACCAGCCGCTGTGATTCGTGCGGCAAAAGGCGGTCTCGTAGATACCCGTAGATATTTATTCTACCCTCGTAGAATAAATAATTCAGATCTGAGTTGTAAGTCCTCTTTTTAAGGTCGGTTGTAATTTCCAACAGTCTCTAAGTGAGGGCTACTATACAACCAGCGGTGGGCTATGAGCTGGAATGCTAAATTGCGCTCGCCGCAAGGGTTTTTTTGATTCTGTGCATGCCGAAACACGGGCGCACCTGCGGCTCTGTGCGTGATTTTGTTGCCTCCACAGGGCTGGCCTCAAGCATTTACGAGCCGCGGTGGCGAGCGCAATTTAGCATTCCGGCTCGTAGCCCACCACTGTGTACAACGCACCTCAGCGAGCATCTGTCGAATCACAGTTCTTCCGAATATCAAGACCAGGATTTGATTAATCTGTCTTAAAGGCAGGTGGTGCAAATGATCCATGTCATTTTTCAGCAGGGCAGAAATCTGGCAGCTGAAAGAGAAGTTGAGAGACCTGGAAGAAAACCAAGAAGCCACCTGTAGACAGGCTGGGATTGATGTCCCACCACCTCCAGATCAGGTAAAAACAAGATCTTCTCCCAACCATTTAATTTGATTGGTGAGCTGCAGTTGTCTAATATTGACCTGTTGTATAGAGCGCTGGTGAGACCCCATTTGGAATACAGTGTTCCCTCGCTTTTCGCAGGGGATGCGTTCCGAGACCGCCTGCGAAAGTCGAATTTCCGCGAAGTAGAGATGCGGAAGTAAATACACTATTTTTGGCTATGAACAGTATTACAAGCCTTCCCTTAACACTTTAAACCCCTAAATTGCAATTTTCCATTCCCTTAGCAACCATTCAGATTATTACTCACCATGTTTATTTATTAAAGTTTATTTAAAAAAATATTTATTAATAGCAGATGAAAGTTTGGCGATGACATATGACGTCGTCGGGTGGGGAAAAAACGCGAAGTATTTTTTTAATTAATATTTTTGAAAAACTGTGGTATAGACTTTTCGCGAAGTTCGGACCCGCGAAAATCAAGGGAACACTGTACTGTGTCCAGTTCTGGAGACCTCACCTACAAAAAGAGATGGATCAAATTGAAGGGGTCCAAAGACGGCTACAAAAATGGTGGGAGGTCTTAAGCATAAAACGTATCAGGAAAGACTTCATGAACTCAATCTGTCTAGTCTGGAGGACAGAAGGAAAAGGAGGGAAACGATCGAAACATTTAAATATGTTCAAGGATTAAATAACCCATGTTTTTCATAGGAAAGTGAACCCAAGAACAAGGGGGCACAACCTGAGGTTAGTTGGTTAGTTTTTCCTGTATACGTGATTGAAGAAGAAGAAGAAAATTTTTTTACCACCACCCCCTAAAAAAATATCTGAGGTCAGTTGGGGGAAAGATCAGAAGCAATGTGAGAAAATATTATTTGACTGAAAGAGGAGTAAATGCTTGGAACAAACTTCCAGCAGACATAAATCCACAGTCACTGAATTTAAACATGCCTGGGATAAACATAGATCCATCCTAAGATAAAATGCAGAAAATAGTATAAGGGCAGACTAGATGGACCAGGAGGTCTTTTTCTGCCATCAATCTTCTATCTTTCTACTCCCTGCTTGTTCTAGGCTCCAGATTCATCGTCTGTGCTGTGCCCTTTGTCTGGCGCTGATGGTTGCAAAGCCGGGAGGGAAGAGGAGGAAGAGAAGACCGCAGCCCCGAGACCGCAGCCCCGAGTTCGGTCTGCCTTCAGGGCTCGTGTCGCACAAGTCCCCCTCGAGGAACGGTACGTCGGAAACGGGTGGTTTTTAATGCGGCCTCCATAAGCAGAGTGGTCCAGCAGGCGACTTGTGGAGTTTTTCAGTCATTCAGGTCATGGTTTCCGCAAAGGTAACTGGACTTTCTGGTTTTTCTCTGAAGATGTTTCGCTCCTGGTCCAAGATGCTTCTTCAGTTCTGACTGGATAGTGGGGGGATGGAAGGATTTATACTCCTTGCAGGCAGAGCTGGTCATTTGCATCCTTTTAGAGAATCCTTTTTTTTTTTCATATATTTTTTATTAAATTTTATTACAACAAACAAACAAAAATACTTAAAGGAAAAAGTGCCCAACACCAATAAACCCCACCACCATTTAGGGGGTTAAGTTATTTGCAATAAGTTTCAATTTCTTCCTTAGCTTCCTTAGTTTACATTTCTTTACATGCAAAAAGTGATTGGAATTTATTTTTCACATTGTCGTCATAAATTCTTCTTAAGATATAATTTTTCACCTTATTCCATCGTGCCATCAGCTTCTCCAATTTATTTTCATCAAAGTTATTTAATCTTATTTCCATAATTTCGAAGTGGATGTGGTCCACCATGTACCAGTACCAATTCTGGATTGTCCATTTATTGCTATCCTTCCACCCTAGTACCACTACTGCTTGAGCGCTTTCCAAAGCTGCTGTTTTGATTTCTTTAAATTCTCGTAATTCCCCATATTTAACTAGTGTTGCTAATTCTTTCGTGATTAGCCAATTAATGTTTAGCATATTGTTAATTTCATTCTGTACTTCCTTCCAAAATTTTTGAACTTCAACGCATTCCCAGAGCATATGCATAAAAACTCCTTTTATTTGGCAACCGTGCCAGCAATTTCCTTTCCCTTTCCTCTGGAAGTGTGCTAGTTTTACTGGCGTGAAGTACCATTTATGTAAAATTTTCCTTCTCATCTCTCTAATTCTTGTGTTCTTTATCTTATATTTATTTATTTATTTATTATTTATTATTTGGATTTGTATGCCGCCCCTCTCCGAAGACTCGGGGCGGCTCACAACAAGTGAAAACAAATCATAAATAATCCAATTAATTAAAATATTTAAAGATTTTTTTAAAAACCCATATACTAACAGACACATACACAAGCATACCATGTATAAATTAAACGTGCCCAGGGGGAGATGTTTAATTTCCCCATGCCTGACGGCAAAGGTGGGTTTTAAGGAGTTTACGGAAGGCAGGAAGAGTAGGGGCAGTTCTAATCTCCGGGGGGAGTTGGTTCCAGAGAGCCGGTGCCGCCACAGAGAAAGCTCTTCCCCTGGGGCCCGCCAACCGACATTGTTTAGTTGACGGGACCCGGAGGAGGCCCACTCTATGGGACCTAATCGGTCGCTGGGATTCGTGCGGCAGGAGGCGGTCCCGAAGATATTCTGGTCCGATGCCATGAAGGGCTTTAAAGGTCATAACCAACACTTTGAATTGTGACCGGAAACTGATCGGCAGCCAATGCAGACTGCGGAGTGTTGGTGAAACATGGGCATACCTGGGTAAGCCCATGACTGCTCTCGCAGCTGCATTCTGCACGATCTGAAGTTTCCGAACACTTTTCAAAGGTCGCCCCATGTAGAGAGCATTACAGTAGTCGAACCTCGAGGTGATGAGGGCATGAGTGACTGTGAGCAATGAGTCCCGGTCCAGATAGGGCCGCAACTGGTGCACCAGGCGAACCTGGGCAAACGCCCCCCTCGCCACAGCTGAGAGATGGTTTTCTAATGTGAGCTGTGGATCGAGGAGGACGCCCAAGTTGCGGACCCTCTCTGAGGGGGTCAGTAATTCCCCCCCCCCAGGGTAATGGACGGACAGATGGAGTTGTCCTTGGGAGGCAAAACCCACAGCCACTCCGTCTTATCCGGGTTGAGCTTGAGTCTGTTGACACCCATCCAGGCCCCAACAGCCTCCAGGCACCGGCACATCACTTCCACCGCTTCGTTGACTGGGCATATATATTTTCTACTACTTCTTCTATCCCGCTTTCATTAATCCGTAATTCATTTTGCCAGTATCTTGTTAGGCCCCTTTTAAAGAATCCTTGAGGCCACTTGGAGGTCGATGAACCTCTAAAAGTTCTTTAAGGAATATAAATCCTTCCATTCCCCACCGTCCAGTCAGCTGAAGAAGCCTCTTGGATGAGAAGCGGAACGTCTTCAAAGAAAAACAAGAGCCTCGATGGTGCAGTGGTTAGAGTGCAGTGCAGTGGTCCCTCTACCTAAGAAGGCCTCTACTTAAGAACTTTTCTAGGTAAGAACTGGGTGTTCAAGATTTTTTTTTTGCCTCTTCTCAAGAACCATTTTCCACTTACACACCCGAGTCTCCAGAACTGTAACTGGAAAAGGCAGGGAGAAGCCTCCATGGGGCCTCTCTAGGAATTTCCTGGGA
Organism: Erythrolamprus reginae; assembly: GCF_031021105.1. Classification (NCBI taxonomy): domain Eukaryota; kingdom Metazoa; phylum Chordata; class Lepidosauria; order Squamata; family Dipsadidae; genus Erythrolamprus; species Erythrolamprus reginae. The sequence continues at coordinate 54,693,192 of NC_091958.1, forward strand.
GGAAACAGGGCCGGAAAAGGCAGGGAGAAGCCTCTGTGGGGCCTCTCTAGGATTTTTTTTGCCTCTACTCAATAACCATTTTCTACTTAAGAACCCGAGCCCGGAAAAATTTCCCAGGAAATTTGAGAACGGCACAAAGGCCTGGGCATTTTCCTGCCATTCCCCCTGGGTTTCTCTCTCTGGTGCAATGTATGGGAAGCAGCCTCGCGCCGGGTGTATGGGAAGCGCATGCTCCTCCTGGCCGCCTCAGAGTCCCTCTTTTTGTTTTTTTAAGCCTTAAAGTTTTGGATTTTTTTGATTCCCCTCCCCTCCCCTTCTTCCTTCGGCAGCGACTATCCTCCTCCTCCTCTTCCTCCTCCACCCAAATTCCAAGCTTTTATTTCTTTCCTAATGGGTTTGCACGCATTATTTGCTTTTGCATTGATTCTTATGGGGAAAATTGCTTTTTCTTACAAATTTTTCTACTTAAGAACCTGGTCACAAAACGAATTAAGTTCTTAAGTAGAGGTACCACTGTATTACTGCAAGCTCCTTTTGCTGATCACCGGCTGCTAGCAGTTTGGCAGATCAAATCTCAAATCTTGACCCTTCCTTCCTTCCTTTCTTTCTTCCTTCCTTCCATCCTTCCCTCCCTCCCTCCCTCCCTCCCTCCTTCCGAGATGGGTAAAATGACCCAGATTGTCGGGAGTAATATGCTTACTCTCTGTAAACCACTTAGGGATGTAAAATCTTTTTTAAAAGATTTTATTCGCAAATAAAACAAGGGTACAATTCAAAAAGAACAATAAACAACAATTAAAACATACAACTGGAAAAGAGAAGAGAAGGGGGAACAATGTCTTGAATCCAATATGAATATAAATGAACTGGTCTAAAACTCAACTTTATGAACTACCGCGAATTAGGGTGCATTAATGAAGGGCAGCCAGTGGATTTGCTCTGCTCCTTTCCTTCCCCCCCATCAGTGACATATGGCCCCCTCCCCTTGCAAGGGACCATCTCTTCCCCCTTTTTGTTTTTGCAGGCAGAAGCTAATCTGAGGTCAGGAAAAGCTTGCTTGGCCTTGGATGGATGGCAAGGATTCTTATGCACATCTCCTTTAGGGGGTTGGATCTCTCTCTCTTGACTCACCACTTTGGAATCTGAGCTTTTGTGACCTTTGCCCCCCACCCCCCCACTTATCTTTTGCAGGCCTCTCCCCTCCAGTCCCGGAAGCGAGAAAGCCGGAGAAGAGAAAATGGGCTGGGCGCTATTTAAATTCTCCCCTCTGGTCTTCACTTCCGACGCTGGTAATTTCTCTGAACTTCCCCTTAACATTTTTATACATTGGATCAATTTCGCAATGACGGGCTTCCTCCTTTTGATCTTGGGCACAAAGCTGATTTCATTTCAGCGCGGTCAGATGGTTGGGAAAGCAAGTAGAATGCTTGGCTGCATAGCTAGAGGTATAACAAGCAGGAAGAGGGAGATTGTGATTCTTTCCTTCCTTCCTTCCTTCCTTCCTTCCCTCCCTACCTCCACCCTTTCTTTCTTTCTTTCTTTCTTTCCTATATGGCATTGGACCAGATTACCTCCGGAACCGCCTGCTACCGCACAAATCCCAGCGACCGATAAGGTCCCACAGAGTTGGCCTTCTCCGGGTCCCGTCAACTAAACAATGTCATTTGGCGGGCCCCAGGGGAAGAGCCTTCTCTGTGGCGGCCCCGGCCCTCTGGAACCAACTCCCCCCCGGGAGATTAGAACTGCCCCCATCCTCCCTGTCTTTCGTAAACTACTCAAGACTCATTTATACCGCCAGGCATGGGGGAGTTGAGTTAGCTCTTCCCCCTAGGCCATTACAAGTTATGCATGGTATGTTTGTGTGTATGTTTGGTTTTATAATAGGGGTTTTTAGTTGTTTTTTATTATTGGATTGTACATGTTGTGTTTATTATTGTTGTTAGCCGCCCCGAGTCCAATAAATTATTATTTTTCTTTCTTTCTTTCTTTCTTTCTTTCTTTCTTTCTTTCTTTCTTTCTTTCCTTTCTTTCTTTCCTTTCTTTCCAGATAGCGCCTCCCACCAGCAGCGGCAAGCTTCCCCTTCAAAGCCTGAGCAACCCGGGGCCGAGTCAGACGACTCGGATGAGATCATCACCGTCACGCCTTCCTTCCCATGAAGGACCCCCCCCTCGTCTTCCGGCTCCTCTCAGCGGTTCTGTGTGATGTCCTTCAGGGCGCTCCCGGTGTGTGAACCGAAGACATCTTGGTCTAGCCAAATAATAATAATTAAGGGGACCCATTATGTAGGGATGTGGTGGTTCGGTGCCTAAGATGCTGGGAGCTTGTTGGTCAAGAAAGTCGGCGGTTATGGAGTGAGCGCCCATTACTTCTCCCAGCTTCTGCCAACCCAAAAGTTTGAAAGCACGTAAAATATGCAAGTAGAAAAATAGGGACTGTTGGAGTAGCCTTTTGCAGAAGCTAGCCCACCCAGATAGCCAAAGCAGCCAACCAGCCCTTCCTCAGACCAGGATATTAGCAACCTTGGTCTTGAAGATAATTGAAGACAGGTACGGCATTCTCCAGTGGTTGTAAGCCTGGAAAAACGACCGTAAGTTACTTTCTTCAGTGCTGCAGGGATGGTCGCTAAACAACTATCCGTGTTTTCCCCAAAATAAGAACCTGTCTTATGCACTGCTCAAAAAAATAAAGGGAACACTGAAATGATTTGATTTATTTTATTTTATTTTGTTGGATTTGTATGCCGCCCCTCTCCGTAGACTCGGGGCGGCTAACAACAATAGTAAAACAGCATATGACAATCCGAGTCCGCGGAGAGGGGCGGCATACAAATCCATTAAATAAATAAATAAATAAACAAACAAACAAATAAATAAATCCAATATTAAAACAGTTAAAAACCCTTGTTGTAACATGACACATCCTAGATCTGAATGAATGAAATATTCTCATTGAATACTTCGCTCTGTACAAAGTTGAGTGTGCTGACAACAAAATGAAATTGATTGTCCATCGGTGTCGCTTCCTAAGTGGACAGTTCGATTTCACAGAAGTTTGATTTACTTGGAGTTATATTCTGTTGTTTAAGTGCTCCCTTTATTTTTTTGAGCAGTGTATTTTTTTTAAACCCTGAAATAAGTGCTAGCCTTGTTGCCATGCATTGAAAAGCCCGATTGGGCTTATTATCAGGGGAGGTCTTAATTTGGGGGAAACAGGGTACAGTGATACCTCGTCTTACAAACGCCTCATCATACAAACTTTTCAAGATACAAACCCGGGGTTTAAGATTTTTTTGCCTCTTCTTACAAACTATTTTCACCTTACAAACCTACCGCCGCCACTGGGATGCCCCGCCTCCAGACTTCCGTTGCCAGCGAAGCGCCCGTTTTTGTCTGGAGGTGGGGTTTCCCAGCGAGGGGAGCCTCAGTGAAATCGCAGCATCGCAAAAACACAGAGGTCTGGAGGTGGGGTTTCGAGGATTTCGGTGTTTTTGCGATGCTGCGATTTCACTAAGGCTCCCTTTGCTGGGAAACCCAACCTCCAGACTTCCGTTGCCAGCGAAGCACTCGTTTTTGCGATGCTGGGATTCCCCTGCAGCATCGCAAAAACACAGAAGTCCGGAGGTGGGGTTTCCCATGGAGGGGAACCTCAGGGGAATCCCAGCAGTGCAAAAATGGGCGCTTCGGCTGGCAAAAGGGGTGAATTTTGGGCTTGCACGCATTAATCATTTTTCCATTGATTCCTATGGGAAACATTGTTTCGTCTTACAAACTTTTCACCTTAAGAACCTCATCCCGGAACCAATTAAGTTCGTAAGACAAGGTATCACTGTAGTTGCAAGTCTAAATCATTATCAGAAGCAAGTCACTCACACAGAACATCTCTCTCTTTTTCGTTTAGTCTGCATTGAATCCGGCTGCTGTTTGCAGCTGTGCCTCCTTCCGTGAGCTTCTTTAAACCTCCAACTTCCATTGTTCAGCACCACCACCACTACCACATGACCCCCAAATATTCAGTCTTCCTCTTCTGCTCCCATTCTGGTGGCATCACAGAAACTGAAAGAGTCCGTTGTGTGTCACTACTGTTGGCTGAAAGAGCGCTATCACAAGCTTATTAAAAGAGTCGTACGCCTTCGGAAACAAACCCAGAGGCCAAGTTTGCTGGCTGAGTCCGGCAAGATGGGGGATAATTTTCCTTGAGCAATAAAAATATAAAGAAGTTAAGTCACGTCTGGCCATTAGCTTTTTCCGCATAATTATTTTTTTAAATCAAAAAGGGAAAAAAAGTCTTTCTGTAATCTCTGTCTCCCTCTTGCAGGAGACGGAAGTTAAAATTTCAAGTTTCAAGTTTTATTGGATTTATATGGCGCCCCTCTCCGAAAACTCGGGGCGGCTAACAACAATCATGAACAATATACAATAAAATCCAATACTAAAAGCAAATTAAAACCCCTTAATATATAAAAACCAAACATACATACAAACATACCATGTATACAGTTGTAACGGCCTAGGGAGAAAAGAAGTCTTAATTCCCCCATGCCTGGCAACAAAGGTGGGTTTTAAGTAACTTACGAAAGGCAGGGAGGGTGGGGGCAATTCTAATCTCTGGGGGGAGTTGGTTCCAGAGGGCCGGGGCCGCCACAGAGAAGGCTCTTCCCCTGGGTCCCGCCGAACGACATTGTTTAGTCGACGGGACCTGGAGAAGGCCAACTCTGTGAGACCTAACTGGTCGCTGGGATTTGTGCGGCAGAAGGCGGTCCCTGAGATAATCTGGTCCGGTGCCATGAAGGGCTTTATAGGTCATAACCAACACTTTGAATTGTGACCGGAAACTGATCGGCAACCAATGCAGACTGCGGAGTGTTGGTGTGACATGGGCATAAAATGTTGTTTTCAACCTTCGATGCATTTTTATTATTATTATTATGTCAGTACAACACAGCAAACGAGATCACTATGCTGGATTTCGTATTTCATCACCAGTTGGGCGCTTCCCAAGCACCTAGGTGTTCTGTCTGGGTGCCCCCAGACCTCAACACCAACTGGAAAAAGCAGCCAGACACGCTGGTAAAAGCAAAAGTACTTTATAGCTTGAAAAATAAACACAGAGAAAAACCTGTTCTTCCCCACAGGCAGGTTATGAGACTTTACAGCAGAGTCCTGATGTCCAGACAATACAGCAGCCTTCTTGCTGGCACACCCACCACTGTAGAGAATAAGACCCCCCACCTTTCCCCCCCAAGGTTTCAGTATTCAAAGTCACAAACCAGAATTCCAAGACGCCAAAGAGCACAGCCAGGTCCCAGGACTCCCAAAGATAATACTCCACAAGCCAGGAAGGGTGGGTCTGCCTTTTAGCCTTTCCAGAGAGCACCACACCCAAACCCAGCTGTTGCCTCTTTAGTGCTGAAAGTACCTAGCTAATTGGTCCCTTCTTTGTGTTGCTCTTCTCTGTCGCAGATCGATTATTGCTTGTGCATTTTCCTCTAAGGAATCCAGGCTGCTTGCTGGGGAGAGCTCCCTCTCGGGGGCCTCTCGCTGTTCCCCCTCTTCCTCAGCCTGAGATTCCTCCTCCTCGTCTGCCTGCACCTCCTGTTCCTCATCCTCCCCCTCTGAGCAGGAAACCGACAGAAGATCAGCCGTTCCCTGAGGGGCCTCAGACGGAATCACAACACCTAGGACTGCGTGATGTAGCGGCGAATTATGTTTGCCGATCCCAGTAAAGCGGCCTTTTGCAATTGACAGGTGGAGATTTTGTCAATTCCGATGGTTTTCAAATGTCCGCTGAGATCCTTTGGCACTGCGCCCAGCGTGCCAAGGACCACTGGGACCATTTTCACGGGCTTATGCCAGAGTCGTTGCAGCTCGATTTTTAGATCTTCGTATTTCACTAATTTCTCTAGCTGCTTCTCCTCAATTCTGCTGTCCCCTGGGATTGCGATGTCGATGATCCATACTTTCTTTTTCTCCACGATTACAATGTTATGCTTCAGAATTCGGTCAGTCTTCTTCTTCTTCTTCTTATTATTATTATTATTATTATTATTAATTTAGATTTATATGTCGCCCTTCTCCCAAGACTCGTATTTACATACCTCTCGTCTTTTTCATTTTCTCAAAGAATGTGGCTCTTTTTATGGTACTCTCACCAGCTCCGTGGACCTCTGAAGGTTGCTTTGTGCCAAGATTTCCACCCATTAAATGTGGGCACCAACCCCACAGAACCTCAATATCTACTTGGATTGGCAACCTTCCGTTTTGGAAAATCCGTTTTTCAGTAGAGGGCTTTGGGTGGCTTTTTGGTTCGTGGAAGAAGTCCACAGGAGATGGTCAAAACAGGAAGAGCTTGATGCTTGCTTGTCGGGTTGTGCAATGTTTCTCACATTGCGATGAACAAGGACGGACATTCAATTCTGCAGCTACTAAGATTGTGGGGTTTTTTTGGGGGGGAGTAAAATTCTTTTTTATTTTTCTCCAAACTTTTTCAACACATTTTAAAGTAATTTCATAATATAATAAAAACAGTATCAAATTAGTAAGTTGATTATAATTAATCTCCCCCAAATAATTGTTAGTTCCCAATTAATTACTTCCAGTATCAATCGAACCACCCCCCTAACCTTGACCTCTAGTTTTGTCATCTAGATATCTGATTTGATCATTGGAGCGTTCCCCGAGCATGGACATCTCTTGAGATAAAGTTGCTTCCAGACAATCTCATTCCCCATTTACCCTAAAGATGTTGGTTTCTCTCCTGACCCCGAATGCTTGTCTAATCCAGAACTGGGCCTGTTCTTTATCTCTGGCTGGCCATCTTTCATGTTGGACTCTGCAGCCAAGAAGAAGGACAACCCCACCAGATGTGTCCTGCTGAACCCAACCACGGAAACCTCTCAGATAGGGTTCCTAGAGTGGCAGGTGCCAAAAGCCAGGAGGAGGAGGAGGAGGAAGAAGAAGAAAAAGAAGAGGAGGAGGAGGAAGAGAGAAGAGGAGGAAGAGGAGATGATGAAGAGGAAGAAGAAGAAGGAAAAGAGAGGAGGAGGAGAAAAAGATGAAGAAGGAGGAGGAGGAAGAGGAGAAGAGATGATGAAGAAGGAGAAGGAGAAGGGAGGAGGAGGAGGAGAAAAAGATGAAGAAGGAGGAGGAAGAGATGATGAAGAGGAAGGAGAAGGAAGAGGAGGAGGAGGAGAAAAAGATGAAGAAGGAGGAGGAGGAAGAGGAGATGATGAAGAGGAAGGAGAAGGAAGAGAGGAGGAGGAGAAAAAGATGAAGAAGAAGAGGAGGAGGAGGAGGAGGAGGAAGAAGAAGAGGAGCAGTTTTACCATTTGCTGAGCCCGTCAGATGAAACCCAGCTGCTCTTTCTATTGGTGTGGTTATCATCCCCACCAAAGGCAAACGCTTTCAAAACCCATCGGTTTTCCCCGGACGAGACTATGCAGGGTTCATTCGCTAATGGCATTCGCCCAGCTGGTGTCTTATTAATTTGGAGGAAGGGTGAGCGAGCTGTAATTAACCTCCAAAAAGCCTGTCTTAGCCGTGGCTGGGGAATTCTTGGACTTCATTAGATCAGTCAAGCCAAGACAGGAGCCAAATATTTCCCAGACTTTAGTCCTCAGAGGGCGGAAAGCTAACCAGGATGAGTAATTTGATGGCACCAGATCCTCTTTCTCACACCAGCGAGCAGCGGAGTAACGGAGCTCTTAACCAACAGGAGGCAAGGAAGAGAGACTTGCGTTTCTGCCAGGATTGAGCCCTTGTTAAATCTAAGGGGATTCTTGAGAAGGGAAATTCTACATAAACCCATCAACCCAACCAAGAAACTGGCTCAGTTCTAGTTTAGAGTACAGTGATACCTCGTCTTACAAACCCCTCGTCATACAAACTTTTCAAGATAAAACCCCGGAGTTTTAAATTTTTTTGCCTCTTCTTCCAAACTATTTTCACCTTACAAACCCAAGCCACTGCCACTGGGATGCCCCGCCTCCGGACTTCCATTGCCAGTGAAGCACACATTTTTGCGCTGCTGGGATTCCTCTGCAGCATCACAAAAACACGGAAGTCCGTAGGTGGGGTTTCCCATGGAGGGGAGCCTCAGGGGAATCCCAGAAGTGCAAAAACGGGTGCTTCGTCTGGCAAAAGGGGTGAGTTTTGGGCTTGCACCCATTAACCGCTTTCCCATTGATTCCTATGGGAAACATTGTTTCGTCTTACAAACTTTTCACCTTACAAACCTCGTCCCGGAACCAATTAAGTTCGTAAGACGAGGTATCACTGTACTGTGCAGAGTTCTGCTCACCGCACTTCAAAAAGGATATACTGTAATGGAACTGGAAAAGGTGCAAAAGAGGGCCACAAGAATGATCAAGGAATGGAGCCCCTCCCTTAGGAAACCAGGTTGCAACGCCTCGGTCTCTTCAGCCTTGAAAGACGGCGTTGAAGGAGGGACTTGATCAAAGTGTATAAAATCATGCATGGGATAGAAAAGTTGGATAGGAAAAAATTCTTTTCTTTATCATTCAATACTAGGACGAGGGGGCCCTCCCTAAAGCTCACAGGTGAGAAAGTGAGGACAAATCAAGGGAAATATTTCTTCACCCAGAGGGTCCTTGGTTGATGGAATTCACTTCCAGAAGAGGTCGTGACAGTTGTCAGCCTGGAGAGCTTCAAGGCAGGATTAGACAGATTCATGGATGCCAAGTGTATCATAGGTGGAGGTGGTTATTGAAACAGATGTCCAAGTGCCGCCTCTATGTTGGTTGAGGCAGGCAGGGTTCCCCTGGGGTCCCATTTGTTGGGGGTCAAGGGAAAGGGAGGTTCTTGCCTTCTCTATCTGCTCAATGTCCCCATGGACAATTGGTGGGCCACTGTGGGACACAGAATGCTGGACTCGATGGGCTTTGGCCTGATTCCGCAGGGCTCTTCTTAGGTTCTTATGCCAACACTACTCTCTCCTTTTTTTGTTATTTGCTGTTTATTTAGATCTGTTTAGACAGATTCATGGATGCCAAGTCTATTGGTGCTTATTGAAACGGATGTCCAGGTGCTGCCTCTATGTTGGTTGAGGCAGGCAGGGTTCCCTTGGGTACCATTTGTTGGTACCCAATATACGTTTATCCCAGGCATGTTTAAATTCTGTTCCTGTGGATTGACCAACCACGTCTGCTGGAAGTTTGTCCCAAGCATCTATTTCTCTTTCAGTAAAATAATATTTTCCCACATGGCTTCTAATCTTTCCCCCAACTAACTTCAGATTGTGCCCCCTTGTTCTTGTGTTCACTTTCCTATTAAAAACACTTCCCTCCTGAACCTTATTTAACCCTTTAACATATTTAAATGTTTCGATCATGTCCCCCCCTTTTCCTTCTGTCCTCCAGACTATACAGATTGAGTTCATGAAGTCTTTCCTGATATGTTTTATGATTAAGACCTTCCACCATTTTTGTAGCCCGTCTTTGGACCCGTTCAATTTTATCCATCTCTTTTTGTAGGTGAGGAATACTGAACACAGTATTCCACAAACAGCATTTCCTTCTCCTAAAAAGCCTTTGCCAATAAGTAAGTTTTCACTCGGCCAATTCCTGCCGAAGGAAACAGGTTGGTTGCTTTTATCAAACCGCCACCCAGCATCTCGTTACCCCCTCTTTGCTTTTTCCCACGTTGCTTCTCTCAAACAAAGGAACAGAAGGCGTGGGTGGAGAAGGGTATTAGGCAAAGCAGCCTCGAAAATTACAGACAGCAGCCCAAGCAAGTGAGCCATGATCGCTAAAGGATTGTTCACCATCTGCTTCCTTGTAAGGCGCAGCTTCTAAATAGGATCAAATCGATCGCGCAGGTTGCAAGATCTTGGCCTCCTCTCGGGTCAGGATAGGCCCTCTGGCTGCAGGGCACAATTTCATTAGCAGGAAGAGAGAAGGAGTTTAATGTTGGCCTTTGGCTTTTAGGCTATATTCGTCCCTTGAAAAGAAGGGAGGGAAGGAAGGAAGATGGAGAAAACAGAGAAAGAAGAGGAAGGCAAGCAGGGAAAGAGGGAGGGAGGAGAAGGGAAGAAGGAAGGGAAGAAGATGGAGAAAGAAGGGGAAGGCAGGCAAGGAAGGGGGGAAGAAGGAAGGAAAGATGGAGAAAAGTGGAAGGACGGCAAGGAAGGAGGGAGGGATGAGAAGAAGGAAAGAAGGGAGGAAAGAAGATGGAGAAAGAAGGGGAAGGAAGGAGAAGGGAAGAAGGAAGGAAAGAAGATGGAGAAAGAAGGGGAAGGCAGGCAAGGAAGGAGGGAAGAAGGAAGGAAAGATGGAGAAAAGTGGAAGGAAGGCAAGGAAGGAGGCAGGGATGAGAAGAAAGAAAGAAGGGAGGAAAGAAGATGGAGAAAGAAGGGGAAGGGAGGCAAGGAAGGAGGGAGGAAGAAGGAAGGAAAGATGGAGAAAAGTGGAAGGACGGCAAGGAAGGAGGGAGGGATGAGAAGAAGGAAAGAAGGGAGGAAAGAAGATGGAGAAAGAAGGGGAAGGGAGGCAAGGAAGGAGGGAGGAAGAAGGAAGGAAAGATGGAGAAAAGTGGAAGGAAGGCAAGGAAGGAGGGAGGGATGAGAAGAAG